>NC_053440.1:21567805-21831679 GCF_007990345.1 Gossypium hirsutum | reverse complement strand
TAACTGACTTTAACCCTTATAAAATTTATTTTCCAGACACTGCCAATCTGTGTACTAGTCGTTTTAAAATCATATCTTGAGTTTCGTAACTCGAAATCAGTTTCGTGATTTTTTCCAGAACTAGACTCATGTGCCCATCTATTATTTTTTTCTAGAATTTTTGGTCGGGCCAATTAGTACAGTTTATTAGTCAAGTCTCCCATGTTGCAGGGGTCGACTACACTGACCTTTTCCATTACAACTTGGATATCTCCTACACGGGGCTTCAATACTGATGCCGTTTGTTTCTATGAAAACTAGACTCAGAGAGGAATCTGTACATATATGGTACACCCTAATTATCTCTGGTTAATTTATAATGAATTTCCAAAGTCGGAGCAGGGAATCCAGAAACCGTTCTGGCCCTGTCCCACAAAAATCTGATTATCTCTTAATATACTGCCCATATGATCTTTCGTTACTTCCTCATGAAAAAAGACTCATCGAGCTTCGATTACATAATTTATTCATCAATTAATTCCACCTACTATTTTTAGTGATTTCAATCTCATGAACTGTGCTGCCAGCATTGTTACGAAGTACTAGTCCATTTCAGCCTACCCTTGATCAACTCAATCGAACATTCGTGCATTTTCGCATGGCTTAAAGTTTACATGCCAAGTTCAAAACAAGTAATAGCTTATACATGCAAAATGTTCTTCAGCCAACTAAGAAGAAAGTACCAAAACTTGCTATCCGGTGTGATGACTTCGATGACGGCCTGACCCGCAAAAATAGATGAGTCAAGCAACCTATAATGGGTGACAAGGAAACACCGAGTGAGTTTATAACTCAGTAAGTCATAAGCAATGCACTACCATCCATCAATAACATTATCACAAGAGGAAACAAAATGGACGAGACAATTTACTCCATCCATACCGAACCATACCATAGTTCCTCCAACCTATCGATTCAGTTTCATATCAATTCATGCATTCACATTCCATATACTCATCAATAGACATTGAAGCATTTTCATAAATCAATTTATTTTCGTTACAATCAAACGACTAAACGGCCTTTCACCATCCTACGATAAATTTTATGTAGTGACTTCAAGTATATTTGTCACATAGGTTCAAACTTACGAGCTCAACACCAAGTATAAGCATAGCACCTATTAGCCATGTACTCAAGACACTTACCCGATCCGCTGTCCGCGATCGACTCAATAGTGTCGCACACATAGTGTCCATAATGATTCACGAATGTATATTGAGTCCGCACACTCAGTGCTATATAATCAACTCGCACACTTAGTGCTACGTAATCAAATCGCACACTTAGTGCTACATAGTCAAACTCGCACACTTAGTGCCGCATGGTCAATTCGCACACTTAGTGCATCATATTCATTTCGCACACTTAGTGCAACATAGTCAAATCGCACACTTAGTGCTGTACAATTTAATCCCGCGCACTTAGCGCCAATCTCATGGTCATAAATGGTTATACCCGCACGTTTAGTGCCGAGATCAACAACTCAGTACATCTTACCTCTTTTCTTTTCATTCAACAATTTCATCATCACATACGTACATGCATATATATATATGTATATTTATTCATTCCATTCAGCATCAATACATAAACATTATGACCATTTGAAATAATACCAACTACATGCTTAATGACTTACTTTATGTTGGGTAAAATAATTCCGAGTCGGCTACTCGATGACCTTCGATTTCCCCTTGTTGGACGCCTCTCCTTTAGGTTCTTGAGCTTAAATAAATAAATCAACTAGTTTAATTACCTTGCTAGTTATTTATAAAAATACACATATCATTCCAACTCGACACAAGAGTCAAATTCATCACTCAAACATTCACACCAATCTATTTGAATATTTTGGCCGAAACCCTCAATTGGCTATCATAGCCTTAATATTTCAATATAAACATGTATACATCAAAGGCAATTTGAAACACTTAACCCTTATACTCAATAATGAAACCAAACCGTATACCTAATTATTAAACACATCACTTCCAAATGCATGTATTAACTAACATATATCCAATCCACATGCCAAGTTACCATGAATAAATTAAACTTATATATATATATATATAACCTTTCATACCCTTGTATCTAATGTCATAAGAATAGCCGAATGTCCAAATTAACCAAGCTTAAAGATTTAACCTTCAACACTTTAATATTCCACAACCTATTCTTCAAGGCTTCAAATATAAAGTGATTAACATTTATACTCTTATGCCGAATTAGCTAACACTTTTAATCCATAGCCGAATGTCATTAAACCTAAACCACCATGAAAATTTTACTTATCACCTCATACCTTATTATCAAATTGAACTAATTATGCTTATAAAAATGATATCAAACCGAAACCTTTTGATAATCAAGCCTCTAATTATTTATTTCAATTACCCAAACGAAATTTTCTCACATTTAACACTTATTTACCAACCAATTGTTGAAGACAAACAAAATCTCATTTCCTCCCTTGACAACCACAACCGAAAGCTCAAATCAACCTACTTGGCCAAACATCAAACCTCCTAACAATCAAAACTTAAGCCATGGAATGATTAGAACTTGAACTAACCATCTTCTTTATACAAAATTTTCCAAGGGTTTCAAGGTACTTACCTCTTCTTAATCCTCATCCAAACCGAACATAAGCAAGAGAACTCTTTCTTCTTCCTTTGATTTTTCGGTCAAGAAGAGTAAAGAGGATGAAGCCTTTTTTTTTTCTTCTAGTTTCGGCAAATTGGGGGAGCAAGGATGAAACAACTTTGGTTTCTCCTCCCACTCCCCTCATATTTTATTGTTCTTAACACAACATGTTGTCATAAACTTTTTATAATATGTTTTACCCATCACCATTTGCCTATCCACTTTGTCATGGCCGGCCACTACTATTTAGGGAGGGGAATTTGACATGCAAGTCCCCTTTTTCTTCCACTTGCACTAATAGGTCCTCATGCATTGACCTATCACATTTTAAAATTTTCTCATATAAGTCCTATTGACTAAATTCACATGCAATCGACTAAATCGAAGCTTGAAATTTTCACACATTCATGATTACATATTCTAGACAATAAACATCACATTCAACCTTTCGGTGACTCGGTTTAGCGGTCCCGAAACCACTTCCCGACTAGGGTCAATTTTGGGCTGTCACAACTCTCCCTCACTTAAGAAATTTTCGTCCTCGAAAATCTTACCGGTAAATAGGTTTGGATATCGTTCTTTCGTCGAGCTCTCGGGTTCCCAGGTTGCTTCCTCGATCCCGTGTTTGAGCCACAACACCTTAACCAACGGAACCCTTTTATTTCGCAACTCTTTCACTTCACGAGCTAAGATACGAATCGGTTCTTCTTCATAGCTCAAGTCAGATTGAATTTCAACTTCTGAGGGATTAATCACATGTGACGGATCGGATCTATAACGTCGAAGCATTGAAACATGGAAGACATCGTGCATCCTTTCAAGTTCAGGGGGCAAAATCAATCTATATGCAACCGGCCCCACTCGTTCGGAAATTTCGTACGGCCCAATGAATCTCGGGCTCAACTTGCCTTTACGACCAAATCTGAGTACCTTCTTCCAAGGTGACACTTTAAGAAACACTTTATCTCCCACCTGATATTCAATGTCCTTTCGTTTTAAATCCGCATACGATTTTTGACGATCTGTGGCTACCTTCAGACTTTCGCGGATTACCTTTACTTTTTGTTCGGCATCTTTAATCAAATCAACTCCGAAAATTTTACTTTCACCAAGCTCGGTCCAAAACAATGGCGTACGGCATTTACGACCGTGCAAAGCCTCATAAGGTGCCATCTTAATACTTGATTGAAAACTATTGTTGTAAGCGAATTCAATCAAAGGTAAATACCGTTCCCATGAACTACTGAACTCGAGGATGCAACATCTCAACATATCCTCAAGTATCTGAATTATCTGCTCGGATTGACCATCGGTTTGGGGGTGAAAAGCGGTGCTAAAATGCAGCTTGGTACCCAAAGCTTCTTGCAATTTCTTCCAAAATCGTGAGGTGAATCTCGGATCTCTATCCGACACGATAGAAATAGGTACTCCATGTAATCTCACAATCTGAGAGACATACAATTCGGCTAGTTTATCCAATGAAAGATCCGTACGCACGGGGATAAAGTGAGCCGACTTAGTCAGCCTATCAACAACAACCCAAATCGCATCCTTCTTACTTGCGGACAATGGCAGTCCGGACACAAAGTCCATTGTGACTCGGTCCCATTTCCACTCGGGTATCATGATCGGCTGAAGTAACCCTGAAGGCACTTGATGTTCCGCTTTCACTTGTTGACATATTAAACATCTCGAAACAAAGTCGGAGATGTCTCGTTTCATACCATGCCACCAAAACCAACGTTTCAAGTCGTTGTACATTTTCGTGCTCCCCGGGTGAATTGACATTCGGCTACAATGGGCTTCGTTCAGAATCATCGAAATGAGTTCCGAATTCCTTGGAACACACAAACAACTTCTAAACCTCAAACAACCATCATCATCAATCTGAAACTCCGATTCCTTGTTCGGAACACACTCAGCTCGTTTTGCAACCAATTCATCATCGACTTTCTGAGCTTCACGAATTTGATGAGTCAATAATGGTTTGGCTTTTAATTCAGCTACTAACACATTGTCAGGTAGAACAGACAAGTGTACATTCATCGCTCGCAAAGCAAACAGTGATTTCCGGCTTAAGGCGTCCGCAACCACATTAGCCTTTCCCGGGTGGTAATCAATGACAAGCTCGTAATCTTTCAACAACTCAAGCCAACGTCTTTGTCGCAGATTCAAGTCTCGTTGAGTCATCAAATATTTGAGACTTTTGTGATCCGAAAACACATGGCACTTCTCACCAAACAAATAATGTCGCATATTTTCAATGCAAACACAATGGCGGCTAGTTCGAGATCATGGGTCGGATAATTTCTCTCGTGTGGCTTCAATTGTCTCGACGCATAGGCCACAACTCGACCTTCTTGCATCAATACACAACCCAACCCAAGTAGGGATGCGTCACTATAAATGACAAACTCTTTACCTGATTCGGGTTGCACCAAAATTGGAGCTTCAGTCAAATGAGTTTTCAGTTGATCGAAGCTTTTCTGACATTTCTCCATCCATTCGAACTTAACATCCTTTTGAAGTAGCTTCGTCATTGGTTTGGCTATCATCGAGAAACCTTTGACAAATCGTCGGTAATAACCGGCGAGCCCTAGAAAGCTCCGGACTTCGGTAACATTTCTCGGAGGCTTCCAGTTAAGTATGGCTGAAATTTTGCTCGGGTCAACTCGAATACCCGATGCGGATACCACATGACCCAAGAAGCTAACCTCTCTTAACCAGAACTCACACTTACTGAACTTAGCATATAACTGCTTATCCCGCAAAATTTGCAACACTAGCCTCAGATGCTCAGCATGTTCGGTCTCATCTCTTGAATAGACCAAGATGTCATCAATAAACACAACTACGAACCGATCCAAATACGGCCTGAAGATCCGATCATCAAATCCATAAACACCGCAGGGGCATTAGTGAGCCCAAACGGCATCACTAAGAACTCGTAGTGACCATACCTCGTTCTGAAAGCAGTTTTGGGTACGTCCGAATCTCGAATCCGCAACTGATAATAACCCGATCTCAAATCTATCTTTGAAAACACCGATGCTCCTTTAATTGATCGAACAGATCATCAATACGCGGTAACGGATACTTATTCTTTATCGTCACTTTATTCAGTTGTCGATAGTCAATGCACAACCTCATGGTTCCGTCCTTCTTTTTCACGAACAATACTGGTGCACCCCAAGGTGAGAAACTCGGTCGAGCGAAACCTCTATCCGTCAATTCTTGCAACTGAGCTTTCAACTCTTTTAACTCGGTTAGTGCCATACGATACAGAGCGATTGAAATTGGCGTAGTTCCAGGTACAAGCTCAATACCAAACTCTACCTCCCGAACAGGTGGCAAACCCGGTAACTCTTCAGGAAAACATCCGGGTATTCACAAACCACCGGCACCGATTCGGGTTTCTTTTCTAACTCCTTGTCATCAAGTACATACGCGAGGTATGCTTCGCACCCTTTCCTTACATATTTCTGGGCCAACATTGCTGATATTACAGCTGGCAACCCCCTTAAGTCCGCAGACTCAACTCGGATTATTTCGTTATTTGCGCACCTCAAATCGATAGTCTTGCTTTTGCAATTCACAGCCGCATCATGCGCGGTTAACCAATCCAAACCAAGAATAACATCAAACTCGTCGAACGGCAAAAGCATCAAATCGGCCGGAAAACAGGATTCTCGGATTATTAGAGGGCATCCCTTACACACTTTATCAACAAGTACGCATTGACCCAAAGGGTTTGATACTCGAATTACGAGCTCAGTAGACTCAACAGGTAGAGTCTTACTGGTTGCTAAGGTTTCGCATACATATGAATGAGTAGAACCAGGGTCAATCAATGCAATCACATTAGTATCAAAGAGAGTGAAGGTACCAGTGATGACGTCGGGGGAGGATGCCTCCTCTCGTGCGCGAATGGCATATGCTCTAGCAGGAGTACGGTTCTCGGCTCGATCGGCCGTATCAAAGGCCCCCCTCTGACTACCACCCCTGCCTCCTAAAATTCTCGGTGGTCTACCTCTAGATGTCACTCCACTAGGTCTTGCACCTTGAATCTTATTCTTCTCATCCAGCTCCGTGCAATCTCTAATGAAGTGGTCCTTCGAACCGCATCCGTAACAGGCCCTGCTAGTAGACTTGCCCCAACATTCACCTAGGTGTCGTCTGCCACATTGGGGACATTCAGGTTTCTCGTGACGATTATTGCCCACACTAGCTACCGAAGTAGCTCGGGAGCCCATCGATGGTCTTGCCCTGATGGAAATTCCCGCAGTCGCCCTCGACTTATTAATGTCCTCCCTGAACTTCTTTACAGCTGAGAACGGAGCTTTACCCGTCGATCTTTTACGATAATCTCTAGCTTCAAATTCAGCCTTCCTTTTCTCCTTTCCAAGTTCTTCCGCCTTGCAGGCTCGTTCGACTAGTGTTACGAATTCTTTTATTTCCAAAATACCCATTAGTAGCTTTAAATCTTCATTCAATCCTTCCTCGAATCTTTTGCACATAGCAACCTCATCAGCTACACACTCCCGGGCATACCTACTGAGTCTTACGAATTCATGTTCGTATTCAGATACAGTCATACGGCCTTGCTTGAGTTCCAAGAACTCCTTACGCTTCTGATCAATGAACCGTTGGCTAATAAATTTCTTTCGGAATTCCGTTTGAAAGAAGTCCCAAGTTACTCGCTCGTTCGGGACTATGGTAATCAAGGCCCTCCACCAATAGTAGGCTGAGTCTCGCAACAAAGATACAGCACATTTTAGACATTCATCGGGTGTGCATGACAATTCATCGAACACCCGAATGGTGTTATCAAGCCAGAACTTGGCCCTTTCGGCATCATCAGTTACTATGGCCTTGAACTCCTCGGCCCCACGCTTCCTAATCAAGTCTACAGGTGGCTTACTCAGCCTCACAGGATCAGCGACTGATGGCATTACAGGCTCTTGGGGTGGATTACTCAAATTTGGGAATTGTTGGACAGCCGGGTTGGTTCGGGCATATTGCGCGACCCACTCATTCATCATGGTAAAGAAGGCTTGTTTAGCCCCCTCACCTTGATTATTCGCAGATGACTGAGGTTCAACAGGCGGCGTCCCTTGTGCAGGAGCAGCCGCTACGCTCTCAACGTCATCCACTAGGGTTCTTTCTTCACCGGGGTCCATTTACTAATCAAAACAAAAACATTTCCACCGTCAGAAGTCATCACACATTTAAACATTAACATTCGGCATGTATAGCTAGACTCATACGCGCTATGGTAGTCCTAGAACCGACTAAACCATAGCTCTGATACCAATCAAATGTAACACCCCGAACCCGAAACCGACACCGGAGTCGAACACGAGGTGTTAACTGACTTTAACCCCTTATAAAATTTATTTTCCAGACACTTCCCAATCTGTGTACTAGTCGTTTTAAAAATCATATCTTGAGTTTCGTAACTCGAAAATCAGTTTCGTGATTTTTCCCAGAAACTAGACTCATGTGCCCATCTATTTATTTTTTTCTAGAATTTTTGGTCGGGCCAATTAGTACAGTTTATTAGTCAAAGTCTCCCATGTTGCAGGGGTCGACTACACTGACCTTTGCCCATTACGATTTGGATATCTCCCTGCACGGGGCTTCAATACTGATGCCGTTTGTTTCTATGAAAACTAGACTCAGAGAGGAATCTGTAAATATATGGTACGACCCCTAATTATCTCTGGTTAATTTATAATGAATTTCCAAAGTCGGAGCAGGGAATCCAGAAACCGTTCTGGCCCTGTCCCACAAAAATCTGATTATCTCTTAATATACTGCCCATATGATCTTTTCGTTACTTCCTCATGAAAAAAGACTCATCGAGCTTCGATTACATAATTTATTCATCAATTAATTCCACTCCTACTATTTTTAGTGATTTTTCAATCTCATGACACTGCTGCTGCCAGCATCTGTTACGAAAGTAACTAGGTCCATTTCATGCCTACCCTTGATCTAACTCAATCGAACATTCGTGCCATTTTCGCATGGCTTAAAGTTTACATGCCAAAGTTCAAACACAATGTAATAGCTTATACATGCCAAAATGTTCTTCTAGCCAACTAAGAAGAAAGTACCAAAACTTGCTATCCGGTGTGATGACTTCGATGACGGCCTGACCCCGCAAAAATAGATGAGTCCAAGCAACCTATAATGGGTGACAAGGAAACACCGAGTGAGTTTATAACTCAGTAAGTCATAAGCAATGCACTACCATCCATCAATAACATTATCACAAGAGGAAACAAAATGGAACGAGACAATTTACTCCATCCATACCGAACCATACCATAGTTCCTCCAACCTATCGATTCAGTTTCATATCAATTCATGCATTCACATTCCATATACTCATCAATAGGACATTGAAGCATTTTCATAAATCAATTTATTTTCGTTACAATCAAACGACTAAACGGCCTTTCACCCATCCTACGATAAATTTTATGTACGTGACTTCAAGTATATTTGTCACATAGGTTCAAACTTACCGAGCTCAACACCAAGTATAAGCATAGCACCTATTAGCCATGTACTCAAGACACTTACCCGATCCGCTGTCCGCGATCGACTCAATAGTGTCGTACACATAGTGTCCATAATGATTCACGAATGTATATTGAGTCCGCACACTCAGTGCTATATAATCAACTCGCACACTTAGTGCTACGTAATCAAATCGCACACTTAGTGCTACATAGTCAAACTCGCACACTTAGTGCCGCATGGTCAATTCGCACACTTAGTGCATCATATTCATTTCGCACACTTAGTGCAACATAGTCAAATCGCACACTTAGTGCTGTACAATTTAATCCCGCGCACTTAGCGCCAATCTCATGGTCATAAATGGTTATACCCGCACGTTTAGTGCCGAGATCAACAACTCAGTACATCTTACCTCTTTTCTTTTCATTCAACAATTTCATCATCACATACGTACATGCATATATATATGTATATTTATTCATTCCATTCAGCATCAATACATAAACATTATGACCATTTGAAATAATACCAACTACATGCTTAATGACTTACTTTATGTTGGGTAAAATAATTCCGAGTCGGCTACTCGATGACCTTCGATTTCCCCTTGTTGGACGCCTCTCCTTTAGGTTCTTGAGCTTAAATAAATAAATCAACTAGTTTAATTACCGTGCTAGTTATTTATAAAAATACACATATCATTCCAACTCGACACAAGAGTCAAATTCATCACTCAAACATTCACACCAATCTATTTGAATATTTTGGCCGAAACCCTCAATTGGCTATCATAGCCTTAATATTTCAATATAAACATGTATACATCAAAGGCAATTTGAAACACTTAACCCTTATACTCAATAATGAAACCAAACCGTATACCTAATTATTAAACACATCACTTCCAAATGCATGTATTAACTAACATATATCCAATCCACATGCCAAGTTACCATGAATAAATTAAACTTATATATATATATATATAACCTTTCATACCCTTGTATCTAATGTCATAAGAATAGCCGAATGTCCAAATTAACCAAGCTTAAAGATTTAACCTTCAACACTTTAATATTCCACAACCTATTCTTCAAGGCTTCAAATATAAAGTGATTAACATTTATACTCTTATGCCGAATTAGCTAACACTTTTAATCCATAGCCGAATGTCATTAAACCTAAACCACCATGAAAATTTTACTTATCACCTCATACCTTATTATCAAATTGAACTAATTATGCTTATAAAAATGATATCAAACCGAAACCTTTTGATAATCAAGCCTCTAATTATTTATTTCAATTACCCAAACGAAATTTTCTCACATTTAACACTTATTTACCAACCAATTGTTGAAGACAAACAAAATCTCATTTCCTCCCTTGACAACCACAACCGAAAGCTCAAATCAACCTACTTGGCCAAACATCAAACCTCCTAACAATCAAAACTTAAGCCATGGAATGATTAGAACTTGAACTAACCATCTTCTTTATACAAAATTTTCCAAGGGTTTCAAGGTACTTACCTCTTCTTAATCCTCATCCAAACCGAACATAAGCAAGAGAACTCTTTCTTCTTCCTTTGATTTTTCGGTCAAGAAGAGTAAAGAGGATGAAGCCTTTTTTTTTTCTTCTAGTTTCGGCAAATTGGGGGAGCAAGGATGAAACAACTTTGGTTTCTCCTCCCACTCCCCTCATATTTTATTGTTCTTAACACAACATGTTGTCATAAACTTTTTATAATATGTTTTACCCATCACCATTTGCCTATCCACTTTGTCATGGCCGGCCACTACTATTTAGGGAGGGGGAATTTGACATGCAAGTCCCCTTTTTCTTCCACTTGCACTAATAGGTCCTCAGCATTGACCTATCACATTTTAAAATTTTCTCATATAAGTCCTATTGACTAAATTCACATGCAATCGACTAAATCGAAGCTTGAAATTTTCACACATTCATGATTACATATTCTAGACAATAAACATCACATTCAAACCTTTCGGTGACTCGGTTTAGCGGTCCCGAAACCACTTTCCGACTAGGGTCAATTTTGGGCTGTCACACATGGGCTCCAATTTCGAGGAAGGAATGAGGCGATCGGAGTCAAAAGGGTGTACAAATAAATAAAAATGGGGATCTTGTCTTTACCTTATTTTACTTTTTAGGATATTTTAAGTTTTTAGTTTTAAGCTCTCTTAGGATATTTCTATTTCTCGCATAATAAATCAAGAGGTTGAAATCATTAATAAAATTGAACAATTTACAGAATAAGAAGTGTAGCAATAAATATGTACATGTCTATGATTGGATCTGTCTAGGAATAGCTTGGTATTTAAGCAATCAAACTTGACCCACCTTCTTTTTCTAGGATCCTACCTAGTGTACAGTATCTATTCACTTCTATATTTTCATTTTCTCTATTGTTTTTAACAATGGGGACATTGTTCATCTTAAGTAAGGGGACCAAAAATTGAATTTTTTTTTCAAGATACATTTTTCTTATAATTATGATAAGTTATATTTTGCTCAAAATTAGAATTTTTGTTAATTATGTGAAACTTTAGCATAAATAAAGTTCTATTATCTCAATGATTGCTATTTTAGATGAATTATGACATAAATGTTACTCTTAATAAAGTTTGTAAATTGTACCATAAAATTTTTAATTCCTTGGGAGAGTTAGGCTTGCATGAAAGTTTAAGTCTCTAGAATTGACTCAGTAATTTCTTGAGGCGAAATCCTAGGAATCATGGAATTTTTAAATTAACTTAGGCAAACTTTTGTTTGGACTGTTTGAGCCTTTCAATCCAAACTTAACGACTATTTATCTCTTGAAACCCAACTTTGAGACTATATGGCCTGATTTTATTTGAACCATTGCAATACTAAGCCATCACTTCTCTCATAATTATCTCTAAATTGTCCCAAACACTAGCTCAGTCTATCCAAAATATTCTCTGAAAATAAGTATGGGGAGTTGAAATGAAGTATCAAATGCTAAAAAATGAATAATAATATGCTCGGAAAAAAAAAAGAAAAGAAAGAAAAAAATGAGCATATGCACTCAAAAGAAATAGATGTACAAAGAGCATAGTGAATTCAATTGCAAATGAGTTGCTGAATTTGAAGGTATTTATTCTGAAGTTTTGATACAAGTTGAGTCTTGGGTTTTTAGCCTAAATTTATCTATCTTTTACCTACCCTTAGCCTAGCCACGTTATAACCCATTTAAAAGACCTTTTGATTCAGATTTCTGTGCTGCCTACATTAGTGGAGAGAAATTGCTACGTTCAACATATGAAGGTATAAATTAAACTTAGTGATTGCAGTTTAGTCTTAAATGAGGGAATAAAAATTAATTGGCAAGAATTTAGAATATCTTTATTGAGAAAGCATTTATTCTATTCCTGCTATCATAATGATAATTGAGATTAATTTGAATAATACATATACTTGAGTTGCATAATCTCAAAATTCTTGTTCTTGAGCATAATTATACTAAACTCATAATTATGGGAGGGATGTTTTCTGAAGAAGTGTTTCAAAGGTGATTTCGAGAAATTCTTTTACAATTTGTGCATTACTTGGGAAGAACAATGAATTAAGTTTAGGACTGTGGAAACACAAAAATATATAGACTTTTTCAACACCTTTTGAGCCCTAATTCGTGCAGTTTTGTAGTATTTTTCGTCGAAATTCATACTTTAATTATAAAATAATTAATTTAAACTTAAATTATTAACATATTGAATTTTAATTATTTTTATAATAAATTTACAAAAATTTGGTTTATTTTCGACAATTTTGCACAAAGGGTAAAAATTGGTTCCGTAGACACCTCGAGAGGCTTCAACCGTTGGAGCAATATTGTGCATCAAGTGATCAAGAGAAAGGTTAATAATATTTTCCAACCATGTACAGTTAAAAAATATGTATTAAAAATATTTTGTAACTAATTTTGATCCAAAATTAATTGGGTTAAAAATTAATTATAAGCTTGAAAATGAAAATAGGCCCAATTGTGCTAAGTAAAGAAAGACTGATCCACTTAGCAAATGGGGTAGCCCAAACCGTCCATAGAGATGACCCAATCAGCCGATTTTAGCTGATTTCCACACTTGCAAAACAACTCTTGAAGTTTCCTAAAATCCTATTCAAACCCCTCCACTTTCCGTGCCTTAAAACTTTTACCCCTAGCTTAAAATAACAAGTTTGAGCCATTCAAACTTGCACCATATGTGGCTGGAAAAAGGAAGAGGAGTGGCTGCTATTTATTTGCTATTTTTAGAAGTCATTTCCACTTATAAATACCCCTCTTTCCTTCCTCATTCAACACACCTTCATTTCCCACAGATCTCTCTCTTTCACTTATTTTTCTCTCTTCCATTCCCTTTCTTATTTTCACATTTCCCTTGTCGATCTCCCTCTTGAAAAAGATCATTCTTCCACCTTGGAATAGCATCATTCAATTGTTCATAGAGGCCTCGATTCAACAGAACAAGCAGAGAAGAAGAGGAGCGCACTAGTTTGGCTTCAGAAAAAACCTGGATTTGCTTTCTAGTTCCCTTTTCTTTAATTTTCTTGTTTATGTTGTGATCATGATCATGAACATGAATAATTGTTTTATTTTTATTATTGGTCTAATTAAAATGCCTTAAATTAATTCATGTTAGATTGATTGTATTTTGTCCACTTGAATTATTAAAATCATGTTTGTGTTGTTATAGGCCTTGGTAAGTTATTCAATTAAATAAAATCATACTTATGTTATACATGCATTATAAAATGTGAGGTAACAAATGAATTAATTATTAAATGTATTGAAATTTTAATTAATTGACAAAATATTTAATTGGTGCATGTTTAATCTTCTAGCTGAAGGTTAAATTAGCGACTATATTAAACGATACATTAACCTTGCATAACTTGCAAGGTTAAATATATTTTTTTACCTCACTTAATCTTTTATGTGCTTATGAAGATTGATTAATTATTTGAATTGGCATTGAAAAATGTTCAAGAGATTAGTTAATTTAATAAGTATGTATGAGCAGTAGTTAGCAAATTACTAGGTTGTTGTGAAAATATTCGTAACACCATGAACATGGGTTTAGTAATTCTAAGTTAAGGAATGTAATTGATCTAACACAATTATGTCATATTGATTAAAAGCTATCCTTTTGAAATCGTTCATTGAAAGAAAACAATAATGATAGAGAGAGTGTCATGGATTGAAGTATCAGGCATTCCATTACACTACTAGAACTACACATCATTCAAAAGAGTAGCAGGATTATGAAGAGAGATAGTTTCTCTTGGCGAGAACTCGACAAAGGTGAATAGTTTTGACAAAATAACGATGCTAGTATCAATCAACCAATAGGAACAGATTGATGAGTTAATATTTTTAGAGCCAGGAGAGGTGAGTTTTCCGATTAGACTTAAGGAAATAGAATCGATCGAAGATTTTAGTAGGGATTGTAGAGCGAAAGAAAAAGATAGATTGGAACCATTATAGAAGAAGGATAATATGATTATTTTTGAGTCGGGATAGGTGACGAGAATTGGGCCGAATAAGGCTTCTGAGGAGAGACAAAGACAGGATGACAAAGACAGGTTGGAGGGTTTGTAGTGTTGAGGGTCAGAGGGAATTTGAAGGTTAGGCAGTATAGAGCAAGTACAATTTTATGTTGTTGTTGATTTTCTATTTCATTATTTTGTTGTATCTCTATGGTGTGTTTTGGAATAAGGATTATTTCGTGGATTATTAGGGTATGGGCTCAAATGTAAAGATATCATATGTTAGAAGAGTTATATGCAAGGAAAAGGAGAATATTGTTTTATGTAGGAAACTAAGTTTAAACTCAGTCATTGTCGAAATTATTAGGAAATCATGGTTTGATGATAATTTTGATTATAGATTTTTGGCAGTTAATAGGGGATCTGGAGGTGGGATTTTGATTTGAGATAGAGGTAGTTTTAAAGTGTCAAATACATCATTTTTGAAAGGTTCGTAGTGTTGGAAGGTAATCATTTTGTTGGTTGATATGGAATGATAAATCGATGATTTTTTGGGAGGACATTTGGTGTGGCAATTTTCCTTTGAAAGTGGAGGTCGTCACCCGTTTGTTTCATCTTGCCAAAAGGAAAAATGAGGTGGTTGAAGCAGTGTCTCGAAATAATGGATTAAGTGAAGCTCAATGGGATGAAAATTTTCTACTGCTGGAACGGGAGGAAAGTACTCTTAGTGGTTTAAAGTCATAGGTGGTGAGTACAGTCCTAGTGCCTAAGGTGGAGTATCGTTTAATTTGGATTTATGATAGCGATGGGTAGTTTTCGGTGAAGATATTATCTTTGTTACGGATAAATGACGGGTTGGAATACAATGATTTCTCATTCGACAGAATATGGAAGCTGAAGGTCTCACCAAAAGTTTGGAATTTCTTGTGGTACTGGCCATTGATTGTATTCCAACTAAGGAGTTTCTCAAAAGCCAGGGTGTGTGGTTGGATTAGAATAAAAGTGGATGTTCTTGATGTTTTAGAGAGATGGAATGCGTTGATCATCTTTTAATTGCAAATCTTTGAATGGATTTTGGTTCAAGATTTTCATCTGGTGGGGTTTTTAGTGGAAAACAGTTGATTGCTTTGCTGAACTATACTCGCTATGCTTAATGTGAATTTGAAAGGTTTTCATAAAAGTTTATGGATGTTATCAGTTTTAACGATTTGTTGGTTAGTGTGGCTGGCACGAAATGATATTATGTTCGATAGAACTTCAATGACAATTGATCTGTTGATGTTTAATCCCAAAATGATATCTCTGATGTGGGCAAGGGCGGTGCATGATAAAAATTCAATTTTTGGAGGGTTCATGGTGGTTTGGCTCTGTGAAATGCATGTCTTCGAGTAATAAAGTCAATGAGGCTATTATTCATTGGGTTCCATCTACCCACAGGTGTTCGAAGTTTTTCGTGGCATGTGTGGCTAAGAAGACAAAGCTGGTGTAGTGGGTGTTGTGAGACGAGAAAGGAGTGGCCTATTCATTATTTTCTGGGCCGTTTGTTGTAGTTAGGACTGAAATAGCAGAGGAATTCTAAAGCTTGGTTGGTTTGGAATATTTTTATAAGTATTGATCATTTTATTATCTAGCTGGCTCAGTTCACTTCGCACTTGTTTACTGGCAAAGTGATGGATATTTCAAGTTATTTGGGAGTTTTGTAATATCTTTATTTATGAAAGTGGTTGGCATTATCCAACGTTTTTCTATTATTAATATATTTCTATCAACTGAGCAAAAAAACCTTATGCAGAGAGAAAAGAAAATGAGTATCAAGTAAGGATCAAGTTGTTAAACACTATTCGTAACCTTGATGATAGAACATTGACCCTAACACCTAACAAAATTCCATTGGAATAAAATATTTATAAGATAAATAAAGAATTAGATGAAGGAAGCCACCTTAGGAACTGCCCAACCACACAAACAGAAGCGAAAGATAGTTTAAACAAACAGTTAGCATTGGTGGAATATGTCACAATAAGCAAGAATCTCTTTGAGAGAGAAACAAAATAGTCTATTCTTTTCAATTTTTTTCGTAAGTGAAAAGGGGATTAATATTTATTTAAGTTAAACAAATATGAAAATGAAATATATAAATGATAAAATAAATTAAGAACACATGAAACTTACATAGTTCAACACGAGTTTAAATCCATTGGCAAAAAGAGAGTAGAAAATCCACTAATATAGTAAAATTGATATAGGAACAATAGAATAACACTCAAATCCTAACCTAATTGAAAAACATTTGATTGAGTGTTTATTGTAACAAGTGATGACACAAAGTAAAAAAGAACAATATGATTGTTTAGGTAGTTTGATTTCAAGCCTAGGCATGTCAAATCTAGGCCACAAATGATTCCATTATTGAATTACAATATTATAAGCTCTACTATAAGTTTATTAGACCCAACGATTTATTTTTGTCTTATTCTCAAACAATATGAATTCTCTCAAAAACTCTCAACCTTTTCTATTGAAGGTTGTAACATAATTCTCAATGAATTATCATATGATCTCAATTAGATAGTAAAGAAAATATCCCCTCAAATTGAATTGCATAATGGGAGAATGTTGACTCATTATAAAAACTTCATGCTTAGTTTCAGTTAATAGGTCACTCTCCTAAAATGAGGATAAGATAATTCACTAATTATCCCTAAAATACAAATTCAAATCCTTCAATTTTCTCAATCACCATTCCTTTCAAATAAGGAAAGTAAAGACCCCACAAGAAGTATCAATTTTCTAGTTTCTTTTTTACATAACATTCTAAATTTGATGTTACTAAAATAAATATTAATCTATATTTTTTACAAAGTCAAAATTTCCAACTCAATAAAAAAACATAATGTAGCATGTTGTTGCAACATCCAATTGCACTGATAATCTCCCCTAATGACATTTCTGTGTACAAAACTGTATCAAAAACATTCCCAAGAATCTAAATAATACCATAAACATCCAACACAAAAAAAAATCTATTAATGTAGAGTAACAGAAAGCAGCTTAAGAGTTCACAATCCAATAAAAGAATATCTAAAATAAAAGCAAGTCATCAAAACAAACTCTTTCTAAAAATCATCTTTAGCTCTAGCACCAGCTCCCTTAACTATTATCCACCTTTTTTTTGCAAAAAATATTGGAGAACTTCTTTCTTGTCATTGTTTATCTAATGCAACAAGATCAATTACGGCAAGTGTCTCAAATTTTATTGTGATGTCATCTACATGCTCCCTTTTCTTATGTTTTTATGATATTCTGACAAAAAAAAGAGATAGATTAAAATAATCTTTCTTAATCATAATATTTTTATGGTGAATGATGATATAAAAGATAAGAGAGGAAGTGGTAGTTTGTATGCTTTATTTGTAGTTTATGGAAATTTTTGATAAAAAATGAGACAACTTAAGTCAAGAAAAGGAATGTCAACTGAACCAAGTGAAAAAATTGAATACTAATCTTAATGCACATCCATGAAAGTAAAATATGCATTAAAAGAAAAAAAATATGAATGCAAAATTTTTAAGAATAAGTGAATAAGTTTTTTTGGGTAAAGAGAAAAACAAACTATAGTAGATCAAATTACATCAAAAATTTTCTGAGCAAGATTGCCACTTACAGCAACAACAGGAGAGATTACTAACACGTCCCTCAGAATTTCCTTAAAAACCTTCAAATTTTGTCTTGTGTAAAGGGCCAACTTGGCAATACAATCACCAGACTTATTAAACTCATTGGGAATGTGTTGTATAGCCCAAGGACCCACTTTCGCCAAAAGATGGTGAATTCGTCTAATTAAGGCAGAGTTCAAAGCAATTAAGGAAGTATCATGTATAGCTTTGACTACCTCTAGACTGTCCATTTGAATTATCACACCGGCGAAGCTACTATCTTGGATAAGAGTCAACCCATCAAGAATTCCCCACAATTCAGTATCGAAAATTAAGCATGCACCCAAATATCTGTTAAATCCCATTATCCACACCCCATTCTCATGCCTTAGAATTCCCCCAGCTACAGCATATCCCGAATCGACCTTAATCTCTCTATCAGTACAAAGCTGGATCCCTCTATTTGGCATTAGAGTTATTAACCTTGGTTCCTGTTGTTTGGTCAAGTCCTTTCTATGAAAGGAGGCGAATTGTTTAGCCCAGGTATATGAAACCTTAATTATCTCATGTGCACTCCAAGTAGCTCTTTGGAAAAGGAAGAGGTTTTGATTCTTCCAAATTCTCCATATAAGCAATCCAAATAAACTTGACCAACTTACCTCACCAAAAATTGAACTAGAATTATGCAAATTAAATTTGTAACCATTCATAAAGGTTCTCTGCAAAAAAAAAACTTAGACAATTCTCAACTAGAATGACCTGCAACTAAATTTCTCTAGCTACAGGACAATCTCTGGTCACATGCAGAATATCTTCAGAATGATATCTACACATACCACAAGAACTATCATATCATATTGCTCGCTTAAAAAAAAAGTGAATAATTTTTAAGTTGCTACTTTTTTTTCAAAAAAAATATATAATTTTTAAAATATATTTAACTCAATTTTTGATACATAGGTCAATTTAATATTTTATATTATGAATATTTATTTGATTTTATTTCACTTAACTTGTCACTTGAAACTTAATCAAGTAATTTTTAAACAGCATAAATAATGTCATATATTGTTGAAAGGGAAAAAAAGAAGAGAAAAAGTTAGGAGTGTCAAAATTAGAAAGAGATAGATCCAGCAAAGGGGAAACGCTAAAAGAGCCATCACGCAATGCAACGATACTTATGGGTATATATATAAATATTATTATGGGGCTTCAACGAGGGTATCTTCTGGAACTGATTTGCAGCTCTTTGGGGGTCTCCTCCTCCTGCTGACCGTTTCCCTTCCTTTTGAGGCCCTTGCAAACCTCTTCGCACAACTTCCAATGCAACAAAAATATTCATCCATGCATATACCTACATTCTAACCATGGACCTATATGTACATTTATATGTTAATGTTATCGATGTGCATCGACAGAAAGCATGCATTGAAGGCATATATATTTGATAATCTCTCGTTGTTTTCACTTCATGCTTTCTGCGTTTCGTTGTTTGTTGTTTATTGATGGAAGCCTAAATTTGATGGGCAATTGAAAGGGATCAAAATGGATTTTGATACTATATATGTTGATTTCTTATATACTTATTTTTATTGCATAAATAATATTTAATCTCTAAATTATATATATGTGTATATATATCAAACTAGTTTTTAGCCTTGAAAAGTTGTCATTATTTGCTTCGAGATGACCTCCTGTTAATATACATGATATTAGACTTCATAATCTTTGAAAAAAATTAAGAATATGTAAAAAAGAAAAAGGCCTTGAGAAAATGGGGGCAAATGAAATAACTAGAATATAAAAGGCTTTGAGAAGGAGATGAAATTTATTTATTTATTTTGTTCCATGATAGCTGTTGAAAATGGAATTTGAGAAGGAGATGAAATTTATTTATTTATTTTGTTCCATGATAGCTGAGAGAGCAGCACCAAGACAAGCCTTTTTCTCTCACATGGCGTAGAGAGAAAAGGAGATCGAAAACTTGAAGGACCAAATCAAAACTCTTGAAGAAACAGGGAAATTGCCAGTAGCACAACATGCAAAAAATGGTATTGAATTATTCCCTTCTGTCAGACAACTTGATAAACCAATATCATCCGGAAATGTGAAAATCGAATTTCCCCCACCAGAAGAAAGCAAAAACCCAAGTACTTTTGATCTGTTTTTACAGATTAAAAAAGAAAAAGAAGTAGAAAAGAAAATAATAGTAAAGCCAAAAGAAAAAGCTCTGGGCAAAATGCCAGTGATGAAAGAAGAAGAAAGCCTTCCTTCAGAACAAGAGGAAAGCCCCCCTTCATCTCCGCCCAGACAGGTGTCGAAATCTCTAATGATCTAGAAAGAAAGAAGTCTTTCTAAAAATCCCTTAACAGAATTCCTAAGGGATTACAATCAGAAATCACTTCCAAAAATAGTTGTTTTGGAAGAAACAGGAGAATCTTCCCCAGAATCAACTTCAGTCTTAGAAGATTCAGAGACATCAACAACATGCTCTGAGGAAGAACCGAAAATAATGGCTACTGTCAAACCAGAGGTCAAGATCGATGAAATGTCAGAGGATGAAGCCACTGATACAGGCGAACCCTCAAATACAAGATCTACACCTCATGTCTCAATAAGCAAAGCAGTGTTTACCTTAGATAATATTCCAACCAGCAAATGGCTAGAAAGACTACAGGAATTCCATGCCTGGCTTGAAACTAGAAGATTAACAGAAGAAAGTCATTATAACATGCTCATGGAATTTGTATCACGATTTACTGAGATGTTAAAAGATTGGTGGAATTCTATTAGTCAAGCTGATCAGATGTAGTTCTTGGTGTTGATAGATTTATCCCAAGCAATTAGGATTATCCATACTTATTTTATTGGAAATCCTGATGACCTGTTAACTCTTAAGAGAAGAGAATTTTTCAAAAGAAGATGTTGTTCCTCTAGAAAGAAAGATTTGTCTAAGCATTTTTATGCTATGACAAAACTATTTTGTGCCCTTAGATCGGATTCCAGTCTGAAGCAAGTAGTGGTGGCATCTATTCCAGATCCATTAAAAGTAGCCATAAATCAGAATCTCTACAGGCAAAACAGAATCATTCTCAATGTAACCATGGGAGAAATCCAGCAAGAAACGTATATTGCTCTGGAAGACTTATGCAACAGAAGGAAAGTCTTCAAAGATTATCTCCATGGAGACCAAAGATTAGATAAAGCTTGTAAAGATTCACATCTTAAGATCAAATGCAGAAAGGACAAATCATGCTATTGTCCTACAAAAAAGAAAAGACATTTCAGAAAAATGAAGTTCTCTTCAAGACCTTTCACAAGAAGGTATAAATGGAGATATCTCAAGAAAAAAAGGTCGTCCAAAGGAATCAAGTCCACCCGATGTTATATCTGCAATCAGAACGGACATTTTGCAAAATCATGTCCAAACAATAAAAAGGGTACGAAAATGATCCAGAAAAAGTTGTAAAAATCGGGAATCTAGATGAATGAAGAGGATGATATTGAATCAATATTCTCTATTGATGATGAACCCGGTGAACAGTCGTTATGTGCCATTCAGAGCATTGAGCTCAGTGACTCTGAATCATCCTCATCAGAAATATTTATGGTCCAACCAAAGTCAATCTATTCTCTTCTATCAAACTCTCAATTTCTTTCCCAGATTCCCATACCACATGTTCCAGTCTCCATTTACCTAGAAAAATATAGCAAGCCGATTATTGTTATTGCCTTTATTGATACTGGAGCAGCAGAATCAATCATGAACCCTGAAGTTTTGCCAGCAAATTGGTGGGAACCCTATACCAAATACTTTCAATCAGCAGCAAACAAAGTCTTTGCGACTCACTTAAGAAGAAAGCCTATCAAGATCCAATTTTTCCCTGGATGTTCAATTACTACTATAGTTCTTGGATCAAAACTTCCAGGAAAAGATCTTATTGTGGGTTTTGACCTTTATACCAAAGTCAAACAATTGAGAATCCTCCCAGATGGAATAAAGTTCAAACAGATGTTCAGACCTTTTGTTCAAACCTCCAAACTTTTCTCGCTTTATGAGACAAAGATCTAGCAAATTGTTGAAGAATTAAAAGGAAGATCTTGTGCTGAATCTCATACGGAGTTCTTGGAAAAATGCAAAAATCCTTTATGGATGAACTCTGAATTTTTTATCAAGTTACCATTCAAGAAGAATGAAGATATCAACCCCACAAAAGCCAGACATATGGGCATGAATCTAGAACATCTCAGACTAGTAGAAGAAGAATGTCAGTAGCTACTGGATCAAGGGTTGATAGAAGCCTCAAATTCACAATGGGCTTCTGAGGCATTCTATGTTAACAAAAGATCAGAACAAGCCAAAGGAAAGTTAAGACTGGTAATTAACTATCAGCCTCTTAACTGTTTTCTCCAAGATGATAAATTCCCTTTACCCAATAGAAATTCTTTATTCTCAAGCCTTGCAAAAGCCAAAATATTTTCCAAGTTTGATCTAAAGGCAGGGTTTTGGCAATTGGGTATAAGTCTAAAAGACAAGCCCAAGACGGGATTTTGTATCCCAAACAAACATTTCCAGTGGAAGGTAATGCCTTTTAGGCTCAAAATAGCTCCATCTTTATTTGAAAAGGCCATGATAAAGATTTTCCAGCCCGTAATGGACAAAGCACTGATCTATATTGATGACATTCTCCTTTACAGTCCTGACCAAGAAAGTCATGCAACCCTCCTTGAAGAATTTCAACAGATCATCTTCAAATATGGGATCATGCTTTCTGAACGAAAAATGCAGATCAACAAAGAAGAAATAGAGTTCCTGGGTATGATCATAAAAGATGGAAGGTACCAGCCTCACCCCAGTATTGCTGAGGAATTAAAGAAATTTCCAATAAAAAACTTCTTTCAGAAGCAAATTCAGCAATTCCTAGGAATTGTTAATTATCTTAGATATTTTGTTCCAAAAATCTCAAAATTAACAAATCCTTTAAGGACAATGCTAAAAAAGAATCCTCCTCCATGGGAAAGAAGACAGACTCAAGCAGTCCAAAAACTTAAAGAAAAACTTGCTCATCTGCCACCATTACAGATCCCTTCAGAAGGAAGAAGAATTTTGCAAACTGATGCCAGTGACAAATATTGGGGTGCAATTCTATTCGAAGAAGATACAGGGAAAAGACGAATTTATGGATACAAGAGCGGAAGATTCACAGATGCTGAAATCCATTATCACTCCACTTTCAAAGAAATCCTTGCTGTCAAAAGAGGTATTAGAATTTTTGAATTTCACTTAGTGGGATACCATTTCCTTGTTGAAATGGACATGTCTTCTTTCCCTAAGATGATAAAATTCAAACAGAAACAAGTGCCTCATCCCCAACTACTTAGATGGGCAAAATGGTTCTCCAGGTATTATTTTGATGTTAAACACATTCAAGGAAAAACCAATGTCTTAGCTGATATTCTTTCAAGACCAACCATTAAACCAACTGATATTTTTATGTTCCAACCTTCATCTTCATCCAAAGCCAAAGGAAAAAAGAAGGCTTCTCAAAATCCACCATCACCTTTTTCCATACCTTACCAACCAATTTCTCATCCTGACCATCCCCCAGAAGTGTTGAGTTTGATACTAGAAAAAAGATTCCACAGAGAAGCCATGAACATGATGCTCTCTTAGTGACAACTTCTTTTAGCCTCTTTTTGAAAAGGCTGATTAAATCCTTGATCATCTCTGCATTTTCGTCAGTTTTTTCTCCAATTTCAAAGACCTTTGAGTCAATTTTATCGACCTTCTGATCTATCTTCTTTAATGCAGAATTTTGGGCCAGAGCATTTTCTGTCTACCAATTTAATGTGGCTTATGATGCTGCTATTTTGACTTGTCGGCCTTCTGCATCTGCTTGTAATTTAGAAGGAATTTTTGGAGCATGAAGATACTCCTTTTTTGAAAATTCTTCTAGCGGGGGAAAATCTTGTTCATAGGAAGAAGAGGTTCTTTCATACATTTGTACTTCTACCCTTTGCAGCTTTGGGTCTGAGAGTACTATATTTTCTTCCTGGGCACACTTCTGGAGTTGATTGTGTTTCTTGACTCATTTGTTGATCCTTTTGTAACATGGTTGCTCTAAAGGCTTTAGCAACCATTTTTGATCTTCTGGATCTTCTTTGGGTGGTTTAGGTAGATCCGGAGGAGGTTGATCCTGAATTTTAAGAGACTGTAGCCTTGATCTTGGTGCAGAATAGTCTACGAGGTAGAAAAATTTTCCATTATCTTCTCCTAGCGGACCAATATTTGGATCTCCATCCATCCATCTTTTATAAAATTCAGACTGGCTTGATTTCTTGCAGGATTGTCTGACTTCCTCATCACGATCTTCAAAAATAGATTCTTGACATCCTTCATGAGAACAATTTATGTCCCAAGGACAATGTCCTGTACTGGGATCTTTGAAGAAATATAAGGGCTTTCCATCAGGCTTAAAACTCTGGATGAGAGGCGCTTCTGGTCCTGGGCCAATATTATCAGGCTCCAGGGGCTGCAACATCATTTGTGTGGAAAATACTGGCGGAGTGGGGAACTGTTTCAGATGACTATGATCGAATCTTATTTCACTCATTCCATTAGATTTAGTGATAATCTGACTTTTTGTGGATCGAATCGGATGATCATGCTGGTGAATCTGCTCATAGTTGGTGACCCATTTTTCTGGCAAGAGTTTGAGTAATTCTTGTTTTGGGATCTGCTTTGGCACATGTATGCAATAAGGCTCTTCTCTTATGTTGATTGAAATAAAAAGAGAATCTTCAGACCCTTGATTTGTCACTTAAAAGCATGATCTTGGATCATATACACTATCTGGTAGTGTAAGGTCGCTATTACTGTCGATTCTACCATTTCTGCTCCAATGATCTGAATCTGAACTTTTAAGGCGTCCAGAATATTGGGATCTTGTAGAGACATGGTGAAATTTGGAAATAGTGTCACCATAGCCATTCCTGAACTTAATGTTGCTTCCATTGTACCGATGTAAGCATCCTAGTACTTCTTGTATCTAGAATCAAGTAGAGCAATCTTGGATACAACCGGTTTCCCAGAAGTTCTATGATAATTGAGGGCCAGTCTTACCGCACCGAAATGGATATGAGAATGTCCATGTTGACTCCAATCTTGTGGAAAGTTTGAAGGAATCTCAAGAGTAACAAACTGTTCCTCTTGGCCTCCATAGATAAGGTGCTTATCAAACTTTGAAGATTGTACATACTCACGGACATTTTTTTCTGCTGGTAGAAATAAGGGACTTTATGCTTTTGATAGGAGAAAATGTGGGTTTTTAATAAGTGGAGTAAGGATTTACAAGGGGAAGGTCTGTCGATTTGACCTTTTCTTCTTCTGTAAAATATTCTTTCTCATACAAGGAAGAAATTTTTTTTGCAGTATGGGATTTTAAAGGAAAACTAGGTAAAGTTACGGGAGCTTTAGAAGTAGAAGTTCTGGGAGCAATCATGGTTTCAAAACTTCCCTTCCTACTGAGTCTAGGTTTCTCAAATAAAAGAAAATCTAGGAGTTGCTGGCTCTGATACCAAATTAAGAAGAGGAGTTCAAAGCCGGGATATCTAGGATTAATAATTCATAACAGCAGGTATGCTATGCCATAACTGGGGCCTCAACCTCTTTTGGCCATTAAACAGGCACTGCCTATTAGCTGTTAAACATCATTAATCCAGACTACTTCTTCAAACTCATCTGAATTTAGTACCCCATGTCTAAGCTTAGTTTCTGATGTGTAGGATCCATTGTATGGCAAGCACAGAGCATACTTCTAAACTCACAGGAGATTTTCTTTCATTGATATCCCTTATCAGAAAGGAAGAGAAATAGAGTAGTTTTAGAAAAACATGATTTTTAGAATACACTAGTAAGTTTTTATTTCTGCCAAACTTATCTTACAACTAAGACTTTAAATCCCTTATATAGGGGATAAAAGTTGAACAAGTAGATAAGAGAGAATCTGCTTTTTGCAAAGTGATAGACACAAGCAGATAAGAAGGAATCTGCTTTTACTAATTACATAAAAAGTAAAGGACAATAATACATATAGCTTTAGTCATAGTCAGCATCATAGTCTGTACTAGTGTCTGACGTGAGATTGAGTTCTTCAATTTTCCTTTTCTTTTCCTCTTTTGCCCTGTAGTAGTGGAGTTCTAGCTGTTCAATCCGTTTTTCAAGGTCATCAGGTGGAGTCACATTGCTGATATCTTTCCAGCTTGACATATCTTCATGTATATCCTTCCAAGCTTACGTGCCTTCAACCTTTTGGCTGCAAAACATTGGATACTCCTGAGACCATTCTTTGGGATCCAAGATATTTGTCTGATATTCCACTAAGGCTTGTTTCAACTGTGCTTGATAAGGTGTTAGTGGTTTATCTTCTTCCCAAGGTGCAAGTATTTCTGGTGAAGGCCATATTTCAACAAGGATGATTTTATTTATTTGACAGAGATATTTTTGTAGGCTTCTATAGCGGCATGAACTCCTGTTAACTTCTGAAGGATAGGTCTTACGAATCTAGGCACTGGGAAATGCTCCCAACTGGGTAGCTGGACCATTTTTCATGAAATACTGTGGTTTGTAGAAGATTATTACAATCCATTGGGCTTTTGTATTTCTAGGATACTTAAGTCCAATCATCTCATGCCATTGTTCAAGTGGATAGAACCATGTAAGGAAGGTTGCCAGGTTCTTCATCTTTAGACTTATTTCTCCTTGTATAGCCATTGTCACATAGTACTGGAGATCTTCTAGATGAAACTCAATGCCAATATGGAAAAGGTGAGTTAAGTACCAAAGCATCCAATTTAATTCTTCAGGAAATTCACCAAACTGAAACTTTAAAGGATAGATGAAAGGATAATCAGGGTGAAGTCCTAGAGGCTTTAAGAATAATCTTCCAAACTCCTGAAAAATACTTAGTTGGTAAGAGGACTGTAAAGGAGAATGTCATCAATATAGATCAGTGCTTTGTGCATTACGGGCTGGAAAATCTTTATCATGGCCTTTTGAAATAAAGATGGAGCCGTTTTGAGCCCAAAAGGCATCACCTTCCACTGGAAATGTTTGTTCAGGATAACTCATTTTGTTCATGTAGTTATCATTAAAAAGTGGCATCCTATAGATCAGAATTCAAATATCAGCATTTTCAACCTATTCCTCTACTCCATCATGTTGCGGTTTCTTTTGTAATTGCAAATAAAAATGAATATTGCCAAATGAAAATTGAAATGCAACTATAGCTATTATACGTAATAAGAGAATGGATGCTAAAAATGTATGAATTTTGCTTCTGATGAACCTGCAGTTGTAGTTCAAACTTTGTGTTATTTTTTTCTCTTCAAAGTTATTACAGACTGAATTTTTTTCCCAAGTTGTTTTACTTTATGAATAAGGTTTTTGATTCTATTATTGCTTTGCTCCTCCTTATTCTGGCCAGTAGTCAATATGATTAATGTGTTATTAAACTTGTTTTGTTGAAATAGAATGCCAAGTATGCCAAGTGGCAGTCAACATGGTTTAAAATAGGCTATTGGGGCCCTGAAGGACTCCACAAAAGTTGGATTGGCAAGGGTAAGTAGCGATCAAAGAGTAAGTTTGGTACAAAAAACTTTGTCTACCATTATTTTGATTAATATCGTATTTTAAAAGATTATATTTATGCACTACAGGGAGTAGAGGTTGCCATTGTCAAGGCTACTGACCATAAAGAAGTAGTGCCAAAGGAGAAACATGTCAAGAGTGAGTGATGTTAAATCTGCTTTATCTAACTAATTTTCTGGACCCTTATTTTGAAGAAAGAAAAGTTCCAAAGTTTCAATCTATCAGAGTATTGCCAAAATGTTACAAAAACAATGTATAATTGAGTAAAAAGCCTTTGATTTGACAACGTTGGATCTGTTGGGGTTATCAGGACATAGAACAAGGAAGCAAGATGCATGAAATATTTTTACTTATTCACAATCGTGCAGTAAGGGAGCTTATGGCTGATGGCTTATTTTGCTCATTCATTCAACTAGAAAAAGCAATATATTTATAACCAAATACATCACTAAATACTGCCGACTACCACTAAGTAGCCTAGTAACTTGTAAAACATTGCTTGTGCACATAAACAAGCCACCTTAACTAGTCATTCAACTACCTAAACACTTCAAGCTTTTATCAACTTGTTCATTTTCAACTAATGTAATTACAATGTAACTAAACAAAAAACTTGTTAATGCAGCATGCACAAGAGCTGCAACATGCAAATAGCCTGCATACACTTTAACAAAAACATAACAACAGCATGGTTGGCCATTTTTCAACACTCCTCCTTGGCTTCCATGCTGCAACTACCAATCATTCATCAGTTTCTTTTTTAAGTTTGGCAGTCCCAAGATGCTTTGCTTCAAGCTGACTCTACTCAAGCAATTCATTTTCAACTCATCTTCAACATTGGTCTCATTATCAACAAAATCTGACTCACACACTTGACTATCCCAGTCTTTTGTGCCAAAGATTTGTTCAAATGGAGTCTTCTCCTCATTCACAGCCTTGGTTGGCAACTTACATTTAAACACATCTTGCCTTGTTCACTTGCTCATTACAGTCCTGTTTCTTCTTGGACATACTCTCTCCTACTGTGGAGTGTCTTCATGCACATACTCCATCAACTCCTCCTTCAGCTTATCCCAAGCTTGTTCGGGAGTCTCACAGGGGTGAGCTGCTGCTGTCTTCTTTACAAGTAGCCCTCAAAGATCACAGACTTTAGAAGATTCTGTCTTTCTTAACAAGCAGCAAAAGCAAAATCAATGGCCCTCAAAGACTTAGACTCATGATGCCGTTTGTTGGGGTTATCAGGACATAGAACAAGGAAGCAAGATGCATGAAATATTTTTACTTGCTCACAATCATGCAACAAGAGAGCTTATGGCTGATAGCTCATTTTGCTCATTCATTCAACTAGAAAAAAAACAATACATTTATAACCAAATACATCACTAAATACTGCCTACTACCACTAAGTAGCCTAGTAACTTGTAAAACATTGCTTGTGCACATAGACAAGCCACCTAAACTAGTCATTCAACTACCTAAACACTTCAAGATTTTATCAGCTTGTTCATTTTCAACTAAGTTTAATTACAATGTAACTAAACAAAAAACTTGTTAATGTAGCATGCACAAGAGCTGCAACATGCAAATAGCCGCAACATGCAAATAGCCTGCATGCACTTTAACAAAAACATAACAACAGCATGGTTGGCCACTTTTCAACAGTATCTATATCACTCATATTCGAATCAACTCAACAGTCAAATTTATTCTTTCTGCTTATTGATGGGTTATTATTGACTTTCTAGGAGCCTGCAATTTTCTTTGTCTTCAACATTATTCTTTTAGAATATAAAAATGCTAACTCTTTCTTGTCTTCAGCTATCTTGGCTGCTGTTTCAAATCGCTCTGATGCCGCTTTCTGCATACACACTCTATTGAAGCGTCTTGCTAAAACCCATACTTGGACGGTACCTCCTTATCTCATAACCTAGCCTCAGTTACTTCGCATTCACCATAGTGCAAATCCACATAACAAGTATGGATATGCATTAATGTGTATCTCTTGCTATCTGAAATGGTTATTAGGAACATATTATGTGCAAACCAAAAATGGAAGCTTCAATTTATGTAAATCACTTCCATAATGGTGTAAAGATTTTCCTTAATGGAAAAGAGAAACAGAAATCGCCAAATGTTTTTGATTGATGCAGTTTTCGGTTGTTTAAACCATGCCACTTCAGTTAAGTTGTTACTTTGCAGTAGGAAAAGTGTCTTATTTTGCTGTAGGTATTCCTTGTTACATGGTCAATCATTTCCTCTCTTGTTTTTAGTTTTTTGAGGCTAAACACCCCGGATCTGCTAGATCAGCTACCTGTCTTGCAAGAGCTTCTCCATCACCTTCTTAACTGCAAGGTACACACCCTTGAGTCTTCCATTGTCTTTCTTTCTCAAACTGTATGCCATAGACACATTCTTCATTTTAGCTACACTTCTAACATTGTTTCTTTTCCCTCTTCCACTCACTGTGTCGTTTTTGCAGCCAGCAGACGCTGCTTTAATAACCACTTGATTCATTATGTTCTATCAATTGTAAGTAACTCCATCTAAAAAGCATTAGTGTGTTCAGTCTAACTTGTATATTCTTATGGATTTCCTCTTTTAGATTGCAGGTGAAAGTGTTAAGCTGTACATTGCAATTACTGATGGAATTCTAAATCTGATTGACAGGGTAAGCTTTAGTCAATGTCACTGGTGGACACTCATGCTTCTCCTTCTAAAAAGATGGATGTTTGAAGTAAATGGATCCTATTTTTCACAGTACTTTAGGATGCAGCACCACCATGCTGTTAGGGCACTAGAGATTTATCGCAAGGCAGGAGAACAGGTAGAATTCAGTGCTGCAAACGGATCTTTCTGTCTGTTTTGTATGTTTCCAGATGTTCATAATTTAGACCCCTTTTGCTCTTTTTAGGAACATAATATTTTCTCAAGTAAACTTGAATGTTGCTGCAGGTGTCGCTGTTATCTGAGTTCTTTGAGATCTGCAGGGGCCTTCACTATGGGCAAGGGCAAAAGTACCTTAAGATTAAACCGGTATTGCACCTTAAAAATTACTTTATGAGTTTCTTGTTTCTTTGAATTTCCAACGATTTTGTTTAACTTCCTTGACATGTACATTCCAGCTCCCTGAATCATTCCTGATTGCTATGGAGGAATATGTGAAGGAGACCCCTGAAGTTTTGGCACTTCTGTATACATCAGTATGATGCCTCAATACTTTATTTTACTAAATAGCTATCATATTCTTCCCTTACTTTGAGAAAATAATTAATCTTTATGATGAGAATTACAAATATGCAGAGTTTCAAATGCATATAATTGTTGAATCAGACGCTTGGGAGAAACACACTAGTAAATTCAGTATCCATGATATGATAAACATCTTTTTATCACATGGAATTTCCTGCCATGCAGGCTTTGTGGCTTACATGATTATCACTAACAATACGAATGAGGAAAGAAAGAAAGAGTAGTAACTTAAGGCTCAACATGTTGCAGAAGATTGAAGTTCCTAATGTCCAAAAAATTGTCAATGTCTGTAATATCAATGCCTTTTTATATTTAAAACACTTCTAAGATAAACCACAAAAAAATGACTGTATTAGGGGAAACATTGAGAAAATGAACTCGGAAGGAAGAATGATTTGAGAGTAGGCATCAACTAAAGTAATCTTCTTTGTTGATTGAATGGATGTTATTGAAAGAACTAGTGTAAAATAACATTTCCTGCCATGAATAGTCAAATTCTTGCACTATCAGGCATGAAAACTTGAATGATCCTCCAGATAAAGTTGCAGACTTGAAGCCACATAGTTGATGTCCTTGTCCATCACTACATTCATTACTAGAACCTAATGCATTAGCTACACTATGAATATATTTATTTATTTGCAGGACTTACATGCTATTTTTCAGATAACAAAAGATGAAGGTGCTGCTCCCGCAGAAACCCCTGCTCCAGTATCTGATTTGTTGACAGATGATGTTCAAGAAAAATCTGTTACATCATCGGATAAAACCCAGAGTGAACCAAGGCAGGCTGTTGGGAAGCTAGACATTGCTGATCTTATGGTAAGGACTTTTCTTAATTTGACGATACGCTTGGTCTCTATAGGTCCCTTTATCTTGATTTCTCATGTTTATTCTTCTTACTTGATCTACCTTGTTACTGCCAGTGCTTTGACGAACCAAGTGAGGAAGGAACTGAACTGAATGAGAATAATCCCCTTGCTCTAGCAATTGTTAAATCTGGTAAATTATTGGTTTTCACTGAGATGTCAATTGATTTGTCCTTCGAAGTGATGAATCGGATTCTTATAACATCTTTTCCCATTTTTAAATTTTAACAGAGAGTCCTCCCTATGCTGAAAATGTTGGCAGCTCAGCACCTGCATTTACAAGTTGGGAGCTTGGACTTTGTGATGCACCAGTCTCCAATGGAGCTGCTGTTGCTGATAATAAAATGGTTAGTCCGAGTACTTTAAAATAACCTTGTCCAAAATTCTTTCAAGATTTGCCACTCTGCTTTATGTTCATTTTGGACTGCTATTAACATATCATATGCAGACTGGCAGCTCGAACAAATTAACACCACACAGTTTATCAACAACAAATCAACAAATGGCCTACAACTTCGGTCAGGTGTCGGCCAACCCTTGATGATTACAACAGCCAGGGTCCCTTTTATGGAAGCAGTAGTATCCCACCCGAAGCTAATGTGCAAACGGCAGCCATGCCTCAACAGCTACCATACATCATGCCACAGCAGCCTCCTATGACCATGGTTGCTTACCATTCAATCAGCCCTTCAGCTGTGGCAAATTACAACCAGAGTCCCACATTTTATCTGATATGAAAATGGCAGTCATAGCTCCACAACAAACTGACCTAAAGCAACAGCCTACATTGGCCATGGTTGGCTACAATTCAACCAAACCTACTGGGAATCCCTTTGATATGTGAAAATGGCAGCCATGGCTAAAACACAAACTGACCTAAAACAGCAGCATAACTCAGCCGTTGGATACAATTCAACCAAGCTGGCTTAATTTAGGGGCCACGAGGAAAGTCTGGCTTTGAAACATCAGTTTTAGGCACAGATAAGATTACAGCAAAGGTTAATGCTTGTAAACCGCAAACATGAACCCATAGAGTTAATAAAGAGTTTATTGTTTAATAGTTTAATTCTTCTGTAGCTCTTGTTCTATCACAAGCTGCTTCCAACAGCCTCTTGCCTGAGATCAGTGCCAGAAGCCAAGTAGTAACAGATTGTAGTCTCCCGTTGAGAGCATTGAGTGACTAAAATTGGGTTTGGTGGTGGCCTGGGCCAATCTAAAAATATTACCAATGCAACCATATGAATGTAATTGATAACACAAGCCACAAAGCACTAAAGACAATAGATATCAACTCAATATAAGCCATGTACATTTAGACCAACAGTTTAGTACAACCCTTGCATTCAAGTGAACAACAAACATATTTTTTACCTAATACATTTGAGTGCTCTATTTTTACTGCAAATGGTCATAGAAATGCACCACGCACTTGCACGGCATGTACAAACACGGCACAACATTAAAATAAAAAAAAACACGAATATGACATGAAAATAGAAAGATGCCAAAATCCTTATAATGCATTATTAACTAGTCAAAAGGTATATAAACATAAAATAACACAAAACAACTAGGATATTGAGAAAATATATGAACATGACACAAATTGCCTAGTCTACTTGCAAAGATATATTCAGCATAAAAAAATTCCAAGCCCGCGTATCTTGTGTCATGCTAAAGGCTGCCTTCATTTTTCTCTCACATGTTGCTTGTGGGTAGTGACGATGTCAATTCTGGAATGATATAGAATAAGAGCCAGTGTTTGGATCTTTGACAGCTTTGAAGTTGTCAATACTCATCCCAAAACGACCCAGAACAGAGTTGCCCAATTCTTTTAGCTTTCCTGTCATAGTACGTATATTTATATATGGTTAGTGATGCATAAATGGATGCCAAAAGTACAAGCCTAAAAATTTTCTCATATGCTACCTTAAACAATTCCAGCAAGGATCTAAATTGCTAGATCAACATACATAATTGTATCACGGAATAGAACATAAAGCATCATGAAATAGATTCGTCATTCTCTGATACATTAATTGCTCAAATAATTATACAGACATACATTAGTTGCAAGAAAATTAAAGTTGACAAGACAAAAAGCTCAGAAAGAATATTAGTGACTTGAATCAAATACCAAAAAGCTTCCATTTTTCAATTATATTTCAATGCCTACAACCAAATCCAAGATCCAAATAGCATTCAATTACCAGCATTCATCAAGTGCATATTGCACATAGCTATTATCAACCATTGACATGGGCATTTCAGGTCTGCAGTATTCAATTACAGATGGTAACCAATAACCAATGAATCAGATGCTTATTATTATTTGCAATTAGCAGGAAAAAACAAAATAACCTATATTTGTTTACGAGGTGCTTGGAAACATGAAGTTGATATCATATATTATGAGTTTAGTTTATTAGACACATTGAGTTAAAGGAAGCAGCTAAATAATATAGAACAACAAGAATCAGATGTATAAGTATTCAATATGTGATAGAAGTGAATATGAGTTAGGAAACCAAATGCACCTTTCAATATCACATGCTGAACACAAAGGAATTTGACTGTAATTATTTTTGCACACCTTTGGTACATCCATTAGCATAAAACTTGATCCTTGAAACCAAAATATACCCCATAAAATTTACAACTTTCAAGACAAGCTTGAATAATTTAGGGATAAGGAATTTAACAAAATTCCTGATCCCATTCCCCCCATAATACTTTTTCAGGATATAATAATTAGAGCAGTAAAGCATCCATAACATTGTCAAGGCAATACAGATATCATGATGCGCACATACCAAGAAAAATTATCTACCTTAACTAATCCTTGAAATTACCAAAAACTTTTGGGGAAGGGGGTAGGGCAGAGGCAAAAAATGCAGATTTAAAGTTTACCAATCATCTCCTCTTTCATCTTTTCTCTTTTCTCTGCGGCCAATGGTTCCAAGCGACGAATGGCCTTCCGAGCCTGGTCATTAGCAGGATCCAATTCCAATATCTTCTTCATATCTGCAATTTGCAAGAAAGATAATTACAAACATGTATAATGTTGACAAATTAATTCAATCATCAAGACAGAGCAATGGATATATGTTTACAAAAACTGCAAAACAAATAAGTAATTCTAAACTTAAGAATAAAAGAAACAAACCACCAGATCGAAGGGCTCACCAGCAATAGCTTCTTCAAAATGTTCAAGCTTTTCATGAGCTTCTCCGCGTCTAACAAGAGCTTTCATATAAGAAGCATTAAGTTCCAAAGCTTTATTACATTCCTTGATGGTTTCCTCATAATTACCCTAAAGATATACAGTTTTTTAAACATTAAATAAAAAAGTCCAAAGAAAAGCAGTAAAAACTGTTATTCAACTTTAAGAAGTAGTAGTATAAAATTAAAATACCAGCTTCAGCAAGCAAACAGCCCGATTTGAATGGCAAATGGAACGAATTTCAGTGGCCGAAGGCATCTCCGCCGTAACTTGCAAAGCAATCTCATACTGTAACAAGGCCTCCTGGTATTGGCCGTTTCCGAACAATTTATTTCCTTCTGTTTTTGCATCATTTGCTTGTGCCAAAGCTTTCTAGAAACATAATATTTTTTAATAATTAATTAAACAAAAAAGGAAAAGAAAAAGAGAGAAAACCCAGGGAAAAGAGAAAACCTCTTTCAGTTGCTCGTCGTTTAAGGCATCTTGATAAGAATCGGGACCTCTCTGTTGGGGTGGCTGTTTATCGCCAGCGCGGTCGTCTTCTTCGTTGTCGCTGACATCACGTTCGCTAGCTGTTTCGAATCCATCTGAGGCAGCATCTCCTCCGTTGGCATTTTCTGGTACAGCGGCGGCAGTAGAACCCCGTGTCGTTTCAGATGATGTTGAAGATGTGGCTTTCGTGGCTTCTTGTTGTTGTTGTTGTTGCTGCTGCTGTTCATCAGTAGGGTGAGGTTCAATCAGCACCATTTCTTAAAGTTTAGGATCAAAGAATCTAAAACAGCCTTACACTCTGAACAAACAGTCTTTGATTTTATATTATGCCGAGACGAAGAACATGAAGTGTTTTAGACGAGTTCAAACGAAATAAAAACACAGCTTCCAGAAATCTCTTTTTACTTTTAGTTACTGATATATTAATATTAATTGGGTTAAATTTGATAAAATTTTATTTTCCTCACTCAACTAAAAAATTTATAATATTGTATCACTATTCTCTAATTATCTATTACCAAAAAAATTAGAATTTTATTTCATCGTTGATATATTTGAAATTGTATAAGTAACTAACCATGTAAATTTAGGATAATAGTAATTTTAGCTCTCAATTTTTATATTTTTTTATTAATTTAACTTTAGTTCTATAAAAAATTATATAAAAATCAAAATTAATTTAAAAAATATAAAATTCAAGTTATTGCCGGATTATTGCAACAAAAAAATATCCATATTTCCATAAAATCATTAAAAAAGATAAAAAAAAAAGATAAATTTAAATCTCTTAACATAATATCTATATTAGAACTGGCAAAACAAGCCCGAGCCTAATAGTCTACCCGTGTCGATCTGAGTCCATAACGATTTGAGTTCGAAAAAGTCCGAACCCGTAACAAATTTGAACCTGAAAAAATCTGAGCTTGAAAAAACTTGAAACCAAGAAAGCCCAAGCCCATAACAGATACGAGCCCAAGATCGATTTAGCCCAAACCTAAAATAAATCCAACCTAATGCTCGAATTTATAACTGAACAATCATAATAAATTTTAATAATTAATATAATTGTATGTTATTACTTAAAATAAAAATGATATATAAACAAATAATAATTCTTTACTTTTTGAAATTCTATTCATAAGTATTTCATATTTATATTAAAAATTTATAAATAGGAAAAGTAATTAATAATAACTTTTTTATGTTAAATGATAAAGTGAAATAAATTTTTAAAAACATTAATTTAATATAAATTATTTTTAATACTTTAATTATATATGTATAATAATTATTAAAATCCATAAAATTAAACTTTAATGATAATATAATATATGATATAACTATTATTGAAACTAATTACTTAACTTGACCAGTATACTAAATTTGCATATTACTAATACATTAAATAATAATTTATATATACTATTAAGAATATACTATATAATTATTAGTAAAAATATTAATACATATACAATTATTATATAGATTAGTAAAATATATAGTATTACATTATATTATAATGTTTAATCATTGATGCATGTAACACCCTTCATTCGACCTGACCGTAGGATCCGAGCTACTAAATGCTACAATCGTTGCTGGAGCAACTAACTGCCTCCAAACGTGCAAACGTTTAGAGTAAAATTTGTGCAAATAAAATATATAGAATGAAGTGCGGTATCTGCAAGCGAATAGGTCAAATTGTAATATAGATTTGTGTTACAACGGAACACCAGTATGTATTCCAAGGATCGTACCCTAGGGATTGCAGATTGGAGAATCCTATTATTAAATTAATTACAAAAAATAATTACTAATCTAATCGAGTCACAAATTAGTAGTGTAAACCCAAATTAAAGGATGTATTAAACTAGTTAAACTAATCAACCTAAATTAACCTAAAGGAATTTCCTATTCTTAGTGTCAACGGTGCAAGCTCTCGGCCTACGGTCGATTAAATCCCTAATTAACTAATTAAGCCATTAATTAACCTTAATTGAGTCTTTATCACACTTAGTAAGAATACTCATCTGATCTCATCTTTATTAAGGATTACTACCTAAGTCACCATTCTGGTCTCTTCCTAGGCACAATGATACCCTTCCAGTCTCATCGATTGGAACAATTTACACTCGATAGGATACCCACTCGGTCTCACCTGTATAAATATTCTACAAAAGGCATCACTCCTTAATATACTAAGTACTCTTGAATAAACACTTAATTTTAGATAAATAATTACCTAATTAATAAATCAGATCCATAACCGAAACATGTAATATATAAAATACACACAAGATTTTATCTTAACATTCATACAAAAATTAATTGACCAGTCTAACGAAATATAAATAATAGAATAAAATAAAGAGATAAGAGAAATTTCTCATTGATAAATAATTGAAGCACGGTTTCGAAACAATCTCCGCTTGCAATCGTCTTCACATCGGAATAGAAAAGTTCCGACTAAGCGAACATAAAATAAAACTAAATAAAAACTATCTAAGTCGAGGTCTAAGTCTCCTCCCTCTCTAATCCGGTTATAACACTATTTATATAGGCATACATTAGGGTGTTAGGTGTCTAAAATGCCATTGGAGTGATTAGGGTTTAATTAGGGTACATAACCCTAAGTGGCCATCCAAATTTGGCTAAATATTTCCATTTTTGGTTGTGACGTCGAGGAACTCCTCATCGCAACATCACCGCTGAGATTTTCTTCCCATATCCGTCGTATTGTCGTGACGTAGGTACATTCCTTGTCAAGTTGTAGGCTGGATTTCAGCCTTGGCAACTTTATTTTTTGGTGTTGTTACATGAACCTCCCTCTATCGTGACACGGCCATCGTCCGTTGTGCTCCTCAACCTGAAATGGCATCCTACACACTCAAATGGCCTATTAGTCATTCCCGAGGCCCGAATTGGCCTTACGAGTTGTCAAAATACTAAAAGCTCCTTAAAAACGCTTATTTTGCAAATAATTAAATCTAAACTATGAAAGCTAGAAATGTAGTAAATAAACGTAAATCGCAGAAAAAATTTCGTTAAGTACTAAAACTACCACTACAATTAGCAGTAGGTCAAATACCCCCACAATTAAGTTGTTGCTTATCCTCAAGCAACACAATAAAAACACACAAAATACAAAAAGAAAAATAACTAACAGTGCTTGAGCATGTTGAATACCTAAGATTGACTGGGAACAATATAAATAAGACAATGTGACTAAACACGTAATTCTAGTACGATGTATAATTGACTTCCAATTTTTGATACTAAACACATTAATTCACTAGGTTACAAGATAAAAAATTCAAGAATATTAAGCATAATATTCCATCAAAACAGGCACACAAAATTTACATTTATGTTCGAAGGATACAAGTAGTCAGAAATGTCAATATTTAGTTTAATTTTCATCCATGAGTCGTATCACATAGGTCTATTGGACTTTTTAGCATGTAACGTTCTGTGGCTTAGGTTGGTTCGAAATTGAAGAACTGACTCTACAAAACGGGTTAAGCATGAAAATAGTTTGGCACATTATATTGACCGCGATTCTACCCTAACTATATCCTTTAGCTCACCACCTTATATCCACTTCTTTTGCCTTCATTTTCTCTCTATTTACTAAGGTGCAATATGGTATTCATGAGTACAATCATCTTAGCAAGTCTTTTGTGCAAAACTGAGTATTTTCTTACTTTGCTTTTGTTTGCTCGAAATTTTCTCACTTGGATTTGGCCTTTACAAAGATATTTTGCATTTTAATTTTCTTTATTCATGCACAATTTTGCAAGAATCTTGTGATTTAATTTTGATAGTGAATATACAAATTATAATTTATCTTGAATGCCGTGACTTGAGATTCTTGTGTACTTAGATGTATTTTAGGTTGATGCAGATGCTTATGAGTATTTTGTTTTGTACTTTCAGCGGATTCTTTAACAGTGGAGGCATTATTGGAACTCTTGGATGAGGATAGCTTGAGGAAAGACACTACCCTTCCTTCTTCAGAGTGGTAATCTGATCATATAGCACTGTTAGCTGAATTTCGGTTCCAGACAAGGCCTAGACGTTAACACTTTTAAGGTATGCTGTAATGCACCCTCAGTATATGCAAGAGTCTCGGTATGTATCTGTGCTGGGTTTAGTTGTATATGTAAAATAACAAGCGGCTACCTATTGTTTAGGTCATGAAGATGGCCAAGAAAATGACTCTTGAGAAGCAAATGGATGCAGATAAAAGGTATTTGTAAGAATGATAGGTCAAGCTCCCTGTGTTTTTGAGGTAAATTCTCTTTGATTGAGGGATCTTTGCTTTGATCTATCTGCTTTGTAATATGTCAACACCTTTGTTCCATAGAAAAATGATTACTTTTTTTTTGGGCAAATAAAAGTGTCCATCGGCTCAATATAATTTTAGTGAATTGTCCTTTGTACCTTAAAATTTCCTCTGCAAAGGAAGTGGTGGTTTAATTAGTGGCATGGCATGCCTTGCCTTCCCATCTTATCTTTAAAGCTTCATTTCGTTTTGCCTTCCCAAGAATAAAATATAATAAAATCAATTTCTTTTCTTATTCTTCTCGCCTGCAACTAAAATCTTCTTGTTTGCATCATGAATTTGGATAAATTGTTAAATAAAATCTTTCTGGTAAAATATTGTTTGTTGATTTTTCTCTTTACCTTATTCTCCTTTTATAATCTATTTGTCATTTCTTTTTTGGTTCCAAATTCCAACTTGTGTCCTTAGGACAATTAATAGGAACATCCAACAAAACGCCATATTTTTCATATGTTAATCACAATGTAGATACATTAGTTTAGTTTGATTGATTTGTTCAACAAAGAACTGGGCCTTCGTGATTGTTGAGATAGTTGACGAAACTTTACATTGCAATAAGGTTAAGAAGAATTCAACATTCACATGTGTCTAATTAATTAAATATAACTTTTACAAAGATAAATAATAAGAAATGAAGTAAAGAAAACCTAAGTGGTTATATTAATATATGTTGTATATTTCGGCATTATAATTGCGTTATACTAATTTATATTTTAGATAAAATTAATGGTATTTTCTAAGGAAAGAAATAACAAGCTCCTCCTAGATTAAAAAAACCAAAAAGGAAACACAATAGTATGCTCTTTTTGAGCAAAAGGATAGCTATTCTCAAGTTTTTAAGAAAAATAATAATTTTAAAAGAAATCAAATTTTAAGGAAACACAATACCGTGTTATTCCCTTAGTTCTCACTTTCAATTATTTTGAAACCTCCATGATGTATCTACCTAACCCTCAATATTAATGGCTCGACGTTTAAGTTCATGTTGGAACCAAAAAGAAAAGTATCAATAAATTATACATTAGGTTCATGGTTTCATTCGAGGTTCATCAAGAAAGTGGAACTAGGCTAACAAATTAGGTACTAGAGAATTTACATATAGGGTTAGCTTTTTGGCTCTAGTGGTGACCAAACAATGACTTAGGTCATCCCTAAGTGTCTCAATTCATGGAATCAATTATCAAAATCTTATCATTCAAACAAACATATATGTTTTTTATGTACTTATTTGTCAATTAGTATACAATGTAATAAAGTGAACTGCTTAGTCTAATACTAAGCAACCTAGAACCAATTACTATCAAACTAAATTTACAGTTTAAACACAAAATTCTATTTACATGCTCCTAATCAATCACTTGTATTTCTACAAGCTCACGCACAAAAAAGCACACAAAAACTAAAATTTAACTACTAAAATAAATAAAAATAAGTAACAAAAATTTGAATTTTTTGAATTTTTTTGGAAAATTATAACACCCCCGAACCCATCTCTATTATCGGATTTAGCTTACAGAGTGTTACCAAGCAAAACAAGACATTTCACATCATTTCAAAATAGTTATTCAAATAATTTTAAAAAAGCATACAATAAATAGTTCCATTCATAATACAAATACTCTTAAGGCCTTAAATCGGGCTTACAAGGCCCTAAAAAAGATTAGGAATAAATCGAGATTAAACCGAAACAAAACATTAAATTTTAAAGCTAAAATGAATGTTCTGCAGTTGGTATCAATACCCAATCGATACCTTTCAGGAACATCGATACCAAAATTCAATTATGTTTTCTTTATAAAACAATGGTATCGATAATTAGTTGATGGTATCGGTATTTTATGAAAAAGTATTGATACTCAATTGAAAATCAATACCATTTTGACATTTTGTTTTGTTTAAATATTGTTCATTTGGTCAAGTATCGATACCAAATGTCGAAGTATCGATACTTATCCCAGTAATGGTAAAACTCTCATCTTAGCCAATTCAATTCATCCTAAAAAGTTCACTAACCACAAAAGACAATAATTTTATCCATTCAAAGGCACCACAATCAAGATTATACATTCAAATAACTAAGCTATTAGAAACATTTAACATTAGCACCTATTTATAACTCAATCATCAACCAAATGACCAAATAAAAGTAAGCATAAAAGCTTACCACACCAAAGCACTAATATCATATCTTAATCTTAAAGGTTCATCTAACCACAAACCATATTAAATAAACATCCAAAGCTAACCATTCAACTAGATATAACCTTGCAACAAAACATTTGATAAATTAAAACATAAAGCCTATATAAATGCCACACCCCAAAACAAAAATACCAAAAGCTACCAAATGATTAGAGAGTGTGAGCCTTCAGTCAATCCGTCTGGGCAATCCTCAACTTTGATAACTACAAAAGAACATATATAAAATAAGTAAGCTTAAAAAGCTTAACAAGCTCATAGCTTAAACATCAAACTAACTTACCTTGTTCAATAATAAGCAACTAGATAACTTACAATTTCATGATATCCAAATACAAATTCACCAAAAATATATTAGTTCTTTTTCTCATATCAAATATGTCATGATGATCCACTTCATAATAACTTATCATTTCCACAAAGAACATTTCATCATTGTAAATGTATTCACATATAAACAAGTAGTTCATTATATATTTAACACTTACTAAAAACTTGAATATACACCAACATTTAACTACATAAATACATTGTAAATTCCATTAACATTTCATCCGTTGAACTAAGTAACTCGACTCAGATAATCAGAAAACTACACCACACTAGAGGCATCATATATGCTAACAGAGGCACCGGAGTGCAAACAGTGACACGATTGTGCAAGCAGAGGCACCATAGTGCAAACAGGGACATCGAAGTGTATACAGAGGCATAGAAGTTCAACCGGGAAATGTACATAACTTCTTTACTTTAATACATGTTCCCGACACCGAAGCATTTCATCATTTCCGTACACAAACTATAAACTCAACACGTTCACATATATATATGTTGTGTAGCTCCAAGAAATGCTACCATTAATTCTTTTCAATTTTATATACATATACTTATTTTTAATTTCACATGTATACAACAATTAACTAGAGCACAATAAAATAATCACAAGTAATTCATATCTATATAGCAAATCATTATGAACTTACCTACAATCACTTTCGATTAACACGCAGAGACTACTCCGCAATTTTTCCCTTTCCACGGTTATTGTCTTTTTAATTCAGTTCTTGATTTATATAATTGTTAAATACAATTTATTAAATTCAGAAACATTTCACACTCAATTCAATGCATATGATCCTTAACTTTTCACTAATTACATATTTTCCCTAAACATTTACATTTTCACAATTTAGTCCCTAACTTAAAATCTCTAAATTTAGCAAAATTTGCCAAATACCCAAGCTAACCGAATTTATTTCCATATTAGTATAGTCCATAATTATTTAAATTTCACAAGAATACCATGTAAATTTTAATATTTTAACAAATGAATCCTTAACTCAAAAACTAACTAAATTACTTAATAAACTACGTCTAATTAACTACGAAAACTTCAAATCCTCTATTTAACATCATAAACAATTAGAATTCATCAATGGTGAAATCTAAAATCTTTGACGATTTCGAAAACGAAGGTATGGGTTAGTTGGACCTAGTTGCAACGATTTGAAAAACATAAAAAATACTAAAAACTAAGTCCAAAAATCATACCACAGGGACACCAATGCTTGGCCGAACTTTGAAGGTTTAACAATGGAGTTTTCTTCCTTAAAAAATCAGTGGAGACAAGCAATTTGAGTAGGTGATGGCTATTTTAATTTAATTTAGTTAAGTTTTATTAGTAAATTTCCATTTTGTCCTTAGTATATTAACTAACAACTAACATAACTTTGTCCGTAAATGCTCACTACCTATATGCATGGTATATTTACCATTTAAGTCCCTTAACATTACATCTCCAAAGCCAGTTAACCAATTTAACTAATAGAAATTAACTTTTACAACTTTTACGATTTAGTACTTTTTAATTAATTAAACAACCAAACATTGAAATTTCGTCACCAAAATTTTATACAACCTTGATGTAATTCATATTTATTAATTAAATAATAAAATATGACCTCACATGTCAGAATTATGGTCCTGAAATCATCGTTTCTGACACCACTGAAAAAATGATATTACAACTCTCCCCCTAAAGAAATTTTCGTCCTCAAAAATCTTACTAGAAAAAAGGTTCGGATACTAAGATTTCATAATTTCTTTCATTTCCCACATCGCTTCTTCAATCCCATGCCTGCACCACAATACTTTAATTAACATTACAAACTTGTTTCTCAACTCTTTTATTTCTCGAGCTAAGATTTTCACTGGCTCCTTATCATAAGTCAAATCGGGTTGTACCTCAATTTCATCCATAAATAAAACATGCGACTGATCAGAACGGTAACGTTGGAGCATCTAAATGTGAAAAACGTTATAAATTCTATTGAGTTCCGAGGGTAATGCCAAGTGATATGCTACAGGTCCAATTCTTTCTAAAATTTTGTACGGCCCAATAAATCTAGGACTAAACTTTCCTTTTCTACTGAAGCGTAACACTTTTTTCCAGGGCAAGACTTTCAGGAACACTTTTTCACTAACAGAAATTTTTATATCTTTACATTTCAAATTAGCATAAGATTTTTGGCGATCGGACGTAGCTTCAAACTATCTCAAATAATTCAAACATTTTCTTCAGTTTCATGAACTAGATCAACCCTAGCTATCTTTCTTTCATTCAATTCAGACCAATACAACATACTTCAACATTTACACCCGTATAAAGCCTTATACGGAGTCATTTTTATGCTTGATTGATAACTGTTATTATACACAAATTTAACCAACGACAAATATTTCTCCCCAGCTACCTTTGAACTCAATAATACAACACCGCAACATATCTTCCAAAACTTGAATTATTCGCTCCAATTGTCCATTTGTTTACAGATGAAAAGCGGTACTGAAATTCAATTTAGAGCCCAGAACATTATTTTATTTACTCCAAAATATAGAAGTAAACCGTGGATCACGATCAAAGATAATCGACAGTGGTACATTGTGTAATCTCACAATTTCTAAAACAGACAATTTGCCAATTTCTCACGTGAATAATCGATTCGAACATGAATAAAATGAGCTGATTTCATTAATCTATCAATGATAACCCAGATCAAATCTTTCCTTTTCAGAGTCAAAGGTAAACTTGAAACAAAATCCATTGTGACTCGTTCCCATTTTCACTCTGAAATCATCACAGGTTGTAATAAACCCGACGGAACCTGATGTTCAGCTTTCACCTGATGGCAAACTAGGCATCTGGACACAAACTCTGTTATTTCACGTTTCATACCAGGCCACCAGTAATGTTGTTTTAGATCATTATACATTTTCGTACTCCCCAAGTAAATTGAGTAAACACTATTGTGAGCTTCATTCAACAACTCTTGCTTCAATCCTAAATCATTCGATACACACAACCGTTTTCAAAAATATAAACATTCATTAACCCCGATAAAAAAATCTGTCTTTTGACCACTTTCACTAACTCAAGCTTGGACAACAAGTCTGAATCATTTTTTTGAAGTTCCTCAATTTTTGATAAAAATATCGGCTTTACTATCAACTCAACCAGAATAGAACCATCACGTTCCATCGTCAAGTTTGTATTCATAGCTTTCAAAGCAAACAAATATTTCTGACTCAAAGCATTTGCAACAATATTAGCCTTCTCGGGATGATAATCAATTACTAAATCATAATCTTTTAGTAATTCAAGCCATCTACGCTAACGCAAATTCAATTCCTTCTGAGTCATTAGGTATTTCAAGCTTTTATGATTAGTAAAAATATGACATCTCTCACCATATAAATAATGTCATCAGATCTTCAAAGCAAAAACCACTGCGACCAACTTTAAGACGCGTGTCGGATAGTTCTGTTCGGGAGGCTTTAGCTGCCTCGAGGTGTAAGCAATTACTTTTTCACTCTACATTAGAACACAACCTAAACCACAAAGAGACACATCACTGTACGCAATAAATTCTCTCCCGGTTTTAGGTTTAGTCAAAATTGGAGCTATGGTTAACATATTTTTCAACTGCTTGAAACTTTTCTGTCATTTTTTAGTCCAAACAAAATTAACATCTTTCTGCAGTAGCTTAGTCATCAGATATGCTAAAATGGAAAAGTTTTTAACAAAATACAGATAATATCCTGTTAAGCCTAAGAAACTACAAACTTTGGAAACATTCTTCGGAACTTTCTAATCAACAATCATAGATATTTTATTCGGACCAACCCTAATTCCATTAGCAGAGATAACATGTCCCAGAAAACCAAATTTCCGTAACCAAAATTCACATTTACTAAATTTTGCATAAAGTTATTTTTCACGCAGAGTTTGTAAAACAATTCTTAAATTCTCGGCATGATTTGACTTGTCCAGCGAATAAATGAAGATATCATCAATGAACACCACAACAAACTAATCTAAATACGGCTGAAATACTCGATTCATCAAGTTCATGAATGTTGTAGGAGCATTAGTTAAACCAAATGAAATCACCAAAAATTCATAGTGACCGTATCTAGTTCTGAATGCCATTTCCGATACATTTGGCTTTTTAACTCACAACTGGTAATACCCGGATCTCAAATCAATCTTTGAAAATATTGTAGCTCTCTTCAGCTGATCGAATAAATCATTAATATGAGGTTACATATATTTATTCTTGATGGTAACCCGATTCAGCTACCGATAATCTATATATAATCTCATTGACCCATATTTCTTTTTCACAAACAAAACATCAACATATTGAAATTGGACCTATTGTGTTTTCATGCAACTGTGTTTTCAATGATTTATCAATTCATGCAACTGTGTTTTCAACTCTTTCAACTCAGTAAGAGCCATTCTGTATGGACCTATTGAAATTAGAGTTGTTCTCGGTACAAGTTCAATTACAAATTCAACTTCTTTATTCGGTGGTAAACCAAGTAATTCATCGGGAAAAACATCAACATATTCTTTAACTATCAGTAGTTGATCAAATTTTTATTCTACCACTTTCAAATCGAGAACATAAGCTAAATAATCTCCGTATCCTTTTCTGATAAACTTATGAGATAACGTTACCAAGAATCATATTTGTCACACAATTGGATCCATCTGCCTTAACACAAATATATTCGCCGCTCGAATGTTTCAAACTAACTTGTTTCCATCGACAACTCACAATTGTATCATGCTCAGACAACCAATCTATTCCCAAAATAAGATCAAAATCATCAAATGGTAACACCATCAAATTGCAGGAAAGTCGTAACCCCAAACTTTCAGTGAACATGACTTACAGATCTAATTTACTAAAACACACTGACCAAGTAGATTCGTTACCTTAACAGTATAATCAGTGAACACAACAGGCAAATTCTTTTTGTCTACTAATGCAATGCATATATAAGAGTGTGTTGACCCAAGGTTAGTCAATGCATATACATCAATATCAAAAAGAGAAAAAGTACCAGCAGTAACATCTTAAGCAGAAGCTTCTTCTCGAGCTCTGATTGCATACGCTCTAGTAGGTGCTCTAGCTTCAGATCATTCAGTGGTATCTCCAGTCTTTTCTTGGCCAGCTGAAGCATTTCTACCATTTCCTGATCTCCTGCCTCTCTATGAAATTGCTTTAGGCTTATTAGTCTGATTTCCCAGATCACCTTGTCGTTTAGGATAATCTCAAAGAAAACGATCAAGAGATCTATATCGAAAACAGGTGCCTAAATTAGACCGACACTCGCTGAAATACCTTTTTTCACATTTATCACAAACAATCTTCTCAGCATTTCCCACACTTCCAGCACTAGCCGTCAGAGAAATAACAAACTTTAAGTTAATTTGCCTCAGTCTATCCCTACCAGTAAGCTCTAAAGGTGCAGTCAACCGATTTGCATCATTTCTGAACTTATTTGATGGGAAAGTCTGAGTTCACTTGGATGACCCTTGTTTGTTAAAATCTCAAAATTTCAAATTTGGTTGTCGTTTACTCTTGCAGATTTCTTCAATTTTCTAAGCACATTCTGAAAGTTCCACAAATTCACATAACTTTAATACTGCAACAGACATTCGAATTTCATCATTCAAGCCATCTTCAAATGTAATACACATTTCTTCTTCATTTGATACGATCTTACAAGCATACTTGCTGAGTTGTACAAACTCCCGTTCATACTTTGCTACTGATCGATTTCCTTGCTTCAACTCTAGAAACTCTTTCTTTTTCTTGTGACAACCGGCTAACATATTTCTTCTTAAATTCTGTTTGAAAGAAGTCCCAATTAATATAATCACTGGGTGTCATTGTAGTGAAAGTATCCCACCATGAGTATGCTTCATCTTTTAGCAATGATACCGCACATCTTAGACAATCCTCAAGGGTACACATTAATTCAGCAAATACTCTTTTTGTATTCACTAACCAATACTCAGCTTTTTTAGGATCATCGTCAACATTTCCTCTAAATTCCTAAGCTCCACGTTTATGAATCTTATACATTGAAGGACGAATAACAGTTGTAATCACAAGATTTTGAGGACATGGTAGTGCTGGGGGAGGCAGAGTAGAGGTGGAGGTTGCGGAGTTACAGGGTTTGCTCATTTAAATTCATTAAACCATTGATTCATCATTCCAAAAAATACACTATTCATTTCATCACCAAAAGATTGCGGGGCTGACACACTATGACTTGCTTCTAGGTTGGAAGCTTAAACATTACTTTCAGCTTCGTTAACTACGACCCAATTTGACTCAGCCGACATCTTGTATCTATAAGAAAATACAGTGTTAGAATAGATCAAAAGCATCACACTATCACAGGATATATGTGGCATGTATATTCTAAACTTCATACACACTACGTTAGTCCAAGAATCGACTAAACCGTAGCTCTAATACTACTAAATGTAACAACTCTAACCCATCTTTGTTACCGAATAAAGGTTACAAAGTGTTACTACGCAAAACAAGACATTTCACATCATTTCATAATAGTTATTCAAGGAATTAAAAAAAAAACATACAATAAATAGTTCCATTCATAATACAAATACTTTAAGGCCTTAAATCGGGCTTACGAGACCCTAAAAATAGATTACGAATAAACCAAGATTAAATCGAAAACAAACATTAAGTTCTAAAATTATAGTTCTGCAGTTGGTATCGATAATGATACCTTTTAGGAAAATCGATACCAAAATTCAATTATGTTTTCTTTATAAAACAATGGTATCGATAATTAGTTGATAGTATCAATATTTTATGAAAAAGTATCAATCTCAATTGAAAACCAATACCATTTTGGCATTGTTTTTTGTTTAAATACTACTCATTTGGTCAAGTATCGATACTTATCCCAATAATGGTAAAAATCTCATCTTAGAAAATTTAATTCATGCTAAAATTTCCCTAACCACAAAAGATAATAATTTTTTCCATTCAAACACCTAAATAAGTAACCAATATGCCATTCAAAGGCACCACAATCAAGGTTATACATTCAAATAACTAATCTATTACAAACATTTAACATTAGCCACCTATTCACAACTCAATCATCAACCAAATGACCAAATAAAAGTATGCATAAAAGCTTAGCATACCAAAGCACTAATATCATATCTTAACCTTAAAGATTCATCTAACCACAAATCATATTAAATAAACATCCAAAGCTAACCATTCAACTAGATATAACCTTGCAACAAAATATTTGATATATTAAAACATAAAGCCTATATAAATGCCACACCTCAAAACAAAAATACCAAAAGCTACCAAATGACTAGAGAGTGTGAGCCTTTAGTCAATCCATCTGGGCAACCCGCAACCTCGAAAACTACAAAAGAACATATATAAAACAAGTAAGCTTAAAAAGCTTAGCAAGCTCATAGCTTAAACATCAAACTAACTTAGCTTGTTCAATAATAAGCAACTAGATAACTTACAATTTCATGATATCCAAATACAAATTCACCAAAAATGCATTAGTTATTTTTCTCATATCAAATCATGATGATCCACTTCATAATAACTTATCATTTCCACCAAAGTTCAAATGGAGGCACCGAAGTGCAAATCCTGTACAACCACGCATACTAACCCTATTGAAATGCCAATCATATCCTACACGATTACGAAGTTCAACAGGGCAATATACATAACTTCTTTACTTTAATACATGTTCCTTACATCGAAGCATTTCATCATTTCCGTACACAAACTATAAAGTCAACACGTTCACATATATATATATGTTGTGCATCTTCAAGAAATGCTACCATAAATACTTTTCAATTTCATATACTTATTTGTAATTCTCCATAATACATAATTGACTAATATAATTTCACATGTATACAACAATTAACTAGAACACAATAATATAATCACAAGTAATTCATATTTATATAACAAATCCTTATGAACATACCTACAATCACTTTCAATTAACACACAGGGACTACTCCACAAATTTTCCCTTTCCACGGTTATTGTCTTTTTGGTTCGGTTCTTGATATATTTAATAGTTAATATTATTTATTAAATTCACAAATATTTCACACTCAATTTAATGCATATGACCCTTAAATTTTCACTAGTTACACATTTTTCCTAAACTTTTACATTTTTTACAATTTAGTCTCTAACTTAAAATCTCCAAATTTAGCAAAATTTGCCAAATACCCAAGCTAATTGAATTTTATTTTCATATTGTTACAGTCTATAATTATTCAAAATTCACAAGAATACCATGTAAATTTTAATATTGTAACAAATTAATCCTTAACTAAAAAACTAACAAAATTACTTAATAAACTACTTCTAATTAACTACTAAAACTTCAAATCATCCATTTAACATCATAAATAATAAGAATTCATCAATGGTGAAATCTTAAATCTTTGACAATTTCGATAACGGAGGTACGAGTTAGTTGGACCTAGGTTTAACGATATCAAAAACGTAAAAAATACTAAAAATTAAGTGCAAAAATCATACCATGCAAACACCAATGCTTGGCCAAACTTAGAAAGTTTAAAAATGGAGTTTTCTTCCTTAAAAAATCAGTGGAGACAAGCAATTTGAGTAGGTGAATGCTATTTTAATTTAATTTAGTTAGGTTTATTACTAATTACCATTTTCTCCTTATTATATTAACTAACAATTAACATAAATTTGTCCATAAATGTCCACTACCTATATGCTTGGTATGTTTATCATCTAAAGTCCCTTAACATTACATCTCCAAAGCCATTTAACCCATTTAACCAATAGAAACAAACTTTTACAGCTTTTACGATTTAGCCCTTTTTAATTAATTAAATAACCAAACATTAAAATTTCTTCACCAAAATTTAATACGACCCTAATGTAATTTCATATTTATTAATTAAATAATAAAATACGACCTCACATGTCAGAATTGTTATCCTGAAACTAGCATTTTCGACACCACTAAAAAATGGGATATTTCACCCCACACTTTATTTGAGTCATTGTCCCTAATCTGCACCCATAATATAAGAGAAGAGACTACTTGATTTACGCATTGAAGTTCCTCAGAAGTAGTCGAGTGGTCCTCCTCGTGCCAGTTTAGCTCCAAATTATTGTTTCGCCTAAATTGTGGGGTTCCTACACAGAATAACATAATATTTTATTTAAATATTTAAATTAAATTCTAACTAACAACAAAAAATAAAAACCTATCTTGATTTTTTTACTCCCTCAAAGGCTGAAAAAGTCATCATTACCGAACTCCTCAGTGCAATTGTGCACGTTCAAATTAACTATTTGCTTCTTTCCTCTATCAGTGGATGGTTTGGCCTGCGAGGGTCGAGTGGTGTCGAATGGAGCTTTCCAAAATGGAGGTAGTTGTAGGCATCATAATGAGTCTATATCTAATTACTCGGCTAGGTGGCTCATTACCTTCCTGTATTCATACTTGCACATAGTGTTGTACTCGAGGTATGCCTCTATACATTGAGTTGTTTCTTCACTCATCGGAGCTGCATAGTCAACATCGCCCTCTTTCTTTGTACCCTCAATGGTATGAGTTTTGGTTCTTTCATTGGCTCTGGCAGCCCGCGGTCTTGAGTGTTGCCACCTATTTGTTTCTCTGGTCCACCCGGTCAATTCATTGACTATAGAATTGTTCATAAATGACATCATTTAGCACAGGTTTTGGTGGACATGTCAATTCCTTGGGATTAATTGTATCGCCATGCCTCTTGCACATCTCCATAGTTAGGTATGGGTATGAAATCCCTCATGTGTTCCCTCTGGCATATTGCCTCATGTTTGTGAGGATCTGATATCCCACGTTGATTTGCCAACCCTGCAAGATAGTGTACAAGCAAAAAGCACGATCACGGGTAACTTCTATGACGTGCTGAGTAGGAAACAATTTTGCACTAATAAAATATATCCATATTTTGGCTTCCAAATTCATAATTGATTGTTGAAATCGCATGGTTCTCAGGGTATCAACTTCTGGACCTAGTTGCCTTGACCCTCAATTAAGAAATTAATGATCTCATCATAATCCACCTCGTCCTTATTTAAATCTTCGTAAAAATCAGGGGCATAAAAAGGTGTCTTATGAATGAACTTGATCGTGATTAGAGAGGTGTTTACGTATACGCCTCTTACAAAGACCTTATTGTCTTGGTCTTCAAGAAAAATCACGTAAAATTCTTGAATGATCGAAATCACAACCAGTTTGAGAGGTTGTCTGCAAAAGGTATTCCACCATAACTGGTCGACCATCATAATTATAGGGTCATGGAATAATTGTGTGGCAAAATCGATGCCATGTTCCGAGAGTAAAGGTTTTTCAAAGTTGCCAAATCGTTTGGCGCTTTGTTGAAGACAATCCGTCAGCTCAAATCATTTGGAACATTACGTTTAGTGGATAGTCGGGATGTCATTATCTTTTGATATGACATTTTAACCAATTTCAATATAAATTAAATAACCAATAAACACAATATAATTAGTAAAATTTTTTCTCGATTCGCTAATCTATCGATCTAACACGAATATTAAAATTACTAGAAGAGAGATTGACTATCACCAAGCTTTGTTGTGGATGGTATGATCAATTATCGATCTTGTCTGAGACGATCATCATGTTCATCTTCATTGGAAAAGGTTGTTGCGACCTAATGAGGGGCTTAATCAGTAAATGAGAAGAAAATGAATGCAAATCAATGATTAAAGATTAAAAAATAGGAAACAAAAATAAGGAAGCAGAGGGTTTTAGGTCATGGAGGCAGAGAATGGTGGAAAAGAAAATAAATTATTGGGGCGTTTTGCTTAGGGCTCGCTGTGACGAGTGTTGGATCTAGTGCCCTAAGTATAGTATTTTCGTTAATATACACTTGTAAATTTTTTGAACAGATTGGTTAATAAAATTATTCATGAATTACATTAATACTATGTATATTTCCTCAAATGTTTTTTGCACACAAAACAAGATGGAAATAAATATAGCTCATTGGTTGTCTAATGTTTAATTAATACTAAATGGTATTATATGGTCGTATCGTAATACAAAAAGACAACTTATATTAGTAGATGAAGCTAAACATGTCCTTAGTTTAATTAGAAATAAGCAAACTGATTGAAAGACTAATATGTTGTTTATTAAGTCGAATTGGGGAGATGCCTTGTCTTTAGCATCGGAGCAGATGACTCCTAGAAGATGGAGACATAGATGTGACTAACTGGAATGACATCACATGAGACTAAACCCAAGTAGAATAAATCCTGAATTCGTTTCTTGATTTATTCGCCATTCATAGTGTGGCATATGTAAATCCTGAGTGGATGGCAGACTATGTATGTGTAACTCATGCAATTTGACGTAAGTAAAAGCCTAAGTTTGAATAGATAAGGAATCAAAAGCTAGTTCATTGGGTGTACGACTTTTGCAGTACGTAGAATCATTCAAAATAGTGGAATTCATGGCCTAAGACATGGGTAAATGATATCCTCTCATTGGCATTACATGGTTGATGAAAAGTAAACATGGCCATGAGTCTTTCTTTTTTTGTGATAAATGACTGAATTAATATTCTATAGTAATTGAGTTTTCATGAAGGAAGATGTAATGGTTACCATGAGATAAAATTAGATCATATTAGGAGAACATATATTATCCTAAAGAGATCAAGGATACCCTAGAAGGGTAACACACTTATGACAATGTCATTGCACAAGTACTGAGTTGTTGCTTTCATAATGATATGTCGTTAGGGAAAGCTCAAATATGATACTATAGTGGAATAACATTGTGACTAAATGAGTTTCTAATTAATAGGAAAAAAAAGCCAAAATTGAATTATAAATAATTTAAGCCCTAACTACATATGTCCTATTGGTCCCTCCGCTAGCTTGTTGCAACCAGAAATGAATTGCGTGTTTGAATAGAAATGAACGAAATGAATAGGTTAAAAATGGGAAACATTCAGGAATGATTATTACCTTTTTTAAATGGAAAAATGGAATAATTTGGAAATGAATGTAGGTTTCTAAAATTGGAAATGAAATGAGTCATTAGCAATTCTATATGGATTACTTAAACATGATTAGAAGAATGAGTTTATGTTTTTGAACTATTTTGAAGCTTAAAAATGAAAATTAACCATACTATCATAGTGAATGATAACTCTTGAAAAGAGTTATAATTCATGCCTTTAGGCTGGTTCAATTGTCTATACTTAAGTGAACTTAGTTGCATTTTAGGATATTATTTTAGCGTTTTTAGAACATTGCATTAGAGGCTTGGATGGTGCTTAAATATTATTATTTGTTACTTTTAATTTCTTGTGGTAGGGCTGTGTTTGGTGGTTTGGTAGGTACAGGAAGTGGAGAAAAAAACAAAGGAGTGAACGTTTGTTGGGGCAAAGATTTGGACATTTTGTCAAAATGGATGCTGTGGCAATGTCGAGAAGACAGAGTCAACACTCAACGCTTGCCAGTTTTAGCCTAACTTTACTTGTACCAGAAAAATTTTCCTAAAATTTAGGAGAAGATAATATTGGGTTGTTGAAAAAAGAATTTAAATAGAGGAGAAGATAAACATAGGTTGTTGGATTTACCATAGGAAAAAAGCTATAAAAAGCCAACTAAAGAAACCCTAAACGACGAACAAAAAAGTGGGAGAGATCCTTAGGCGTGAATAAGGGTTCGGCTACGTAAGGGAAAAAAAGTTGAAGGCAGTCTTTCTTAGCCATTACAGGATGCTGTGCTATCGAAGTGTGGACTGGGCAAGCGAAAGTTGTTTCCCAAAGTTCTTTTGTTATTTCCATTAGTGTTCCTTCGAAAGATTGAATTCATGTAGTTGATCACAATGTCAGATAATATTTTGGTTTGGAATTTTATTTCCCAGCCCATGAGCTAAATCTCATAAGGTTGGGATTACTTTCAATGAAACCTTAAACTATTTTTATGGATGCAATATATATCTAATTTACTTTACTATTTCATTTGATTGTTCTTATTTCTTAATTAAAATGCAAATAATCTCTAGACATAGAAGACTGTTCGCATACTTATAAACTGATTCTAATTTTGAAAGGGTTAGATTGGTTAGATTAAAATTAAATGAAATGAGCAAGCATTCGATAAACAGTTGTAGTCGAATCTAGACATGGAGTCACGATCATACAGAAGGAACCTATGCAAGATATCTAAAAGCCTATAGACACGGGCAAGGTAACTTGAGGTTTTGCTCTCGCGAGAGGCAGGCCATTTTAGAACTCTTCTGTGCAGTAAAGTAGATGCAATTTTTCCAAGGCATTATTGATAGTAAGGGTAGATTCTAGGTAATCTTGACCGTCCAAATCAACATCATTCTATCCTTATTATTTGTCGTAATATCTTTGCCACATAATATTTAGCTGTTTATTTTTTTTTTACATTCTATTCGGATAATAACTCTCGTTATTGCCATTACACTTTTTTCCATAACATTTCCAATTATTCATCAATTCCATCTATTGCATACATCATCATTCCTTTGAATTATCATTGCATACTTACCTTAGTTTACCATAGCATCTTATTCGCTAGTCTTGCCATAACATTAACCATATTACAATAACTTGACCAAATTTGTGCCTCAATCTGATCCTCGTGGGAACAATACTCACTCATCACTTTATTACTTGATTTGACTTATATACTTGCACAAATCGCATATCATTTCACATGCGATGGTGAACATGTTGAGTTGTGAAATATTGAACATATTTTCTAAAAATTTTACTAGGGGTAAAATTGTCAAATTTTTACCAGAGATAAAATCATCAAAATTTTATTGGGGGTAAAATAATGATGAGAAAATTTTTTAATATAGGATATTAAAGTTTATTTTGGGAAGTAGAAAAATCGAATTGGGTTGGATCGCTTTATATAGGTCTGAGTCAAAAGGCCTAGAAAGTACTCGTAATTAGACTTGATGTGAGAGATGCCCAAAACCCCTCATAATTGAGTTTAATATAAGAATACTAGGGTGTACCATCCACCCCACTCCTTCTCTAAGTAGAAAATTATTTTTCTATTTGAAATAAATCATTGCAAAACAACAAGGGTTCTACCTCCTCTTTTTACAAATAGATGGCACTAGTAGGGCATAATATATAACTTTGAAAGATTGTTACTCTACCAAAAAATAGAGTGAATTTATTCTCAACTATTAAATATATTTTTCCAGAATAACACTTCTACTGGTTTCCATTAAAGAAGAGAAAATTTTCGTTTTCACCCCAAATAAAAGAGGGAAATCTTTTTCTAGTTTAGTGGTTCAACTCAATTGGTTTGAGCCCACACTCAAAGCAGTTCGTGGTACAAGAATAGTGAAGAAGATCATTTGTTTGAAAGTCGGGAACAATGAAATTCAGTTAAGCCGAAAACACAAGTATGAATTCAGTTACGGTTTATTGCTATAAATATCACAAACTAGGTCAGTTTTCAAAATTTTAAATTTCTGCTGTGCAAGAAAACCATTTTTAAATTGGATTTTTTCCAACAATTGGTATCAAGAGCCATGTTGTGCTATGTTTATAGTGTAAACTGAGACCGAATCTCTCTCATCATCTTGTTTGATTGATATTTGATAAGATGTGGCATTCTTGTAATTATTAGCATGTTTAGGGGAATATATGGGAATGAATGTGATATTATATATTTGTTATATAATTTTATTTGTTTACCAAGGTTGTGGTTCTTAGGAAATAGACTGTGTACTATCATCTCTACGTAGGATTTTTTTATATAGAATTCTTGTGAGTAAAAAATAAGTATAGGACTTAAATGTAATTTTTCCCAAAAGGAGTCCATTACGAGGAGATAGAGCGATGATGGTTGAAGACACAAGGAATGCCTATTGGTGAAAACCTATGTAATTTTTGGTTGTTCATTTATATTCTAGAAATAAAACCATGGAAACCTTGACTGATAATTTATTTTAATTACCTATCTCATTATATATCTATTTAGTAATTGTTAAAGATATAACTGTGATAGATATGTATGAGATGATCTAAAGTTGATCGATTAATTATAAGAAGTGTGGTAATGAGAAAATACATGTGTTTAATTGTTCCATTCACTTCTTTAGGTTATTTGATTGCTGTGAGAAGTGTGGTAATGAGAAGGTGCATGTTCAAGATTGGCTCTGGAAAGGAAAGACTTGGTTTTTAAGTGCTCAAATATGACTCACCTCCCTTTCCTGATACCCTACCTGGTGCACAGTTCACATTCACTTCTTCTGTTTTTCCCTTAAAAGAAAAACTGTAGAGAACAAAAATGATTGATTTTATGAATAAATGAATGTGAATATTATAAAATTGTCATATCATGTCATGCATATATGAGATTAGCATACATATAGTTTAGGAAAGAATGTCACATGTACTTGTCATGCATATATTAATCATTTATGATTGAAACTGAAAATTAAAAACCTTGCATGTTTTTTAAAATATTGAGTGAGATAAGGTCTCTAAACAAGACCTACGGCCTCCATCAATGATCTCTTGTGATGGCATGGCAAGTACACTACCTCACGGTAGGATTGCTATGTGGATTTCACTGAGGAGATTTCCTAAAAGAAAGAATAATTATCTTGTGGGTAAATGATAATTAGATCAACCCTTGTGGTAGGCATTATCAGGCGATAGGTAAAGAAATTCTATCTTCAAAAGAGGAAAACTAGTCAAAGCACGCTACTGGGTGAGATTGTCCCACGATGACTCATTTGTGGTGCATGATGTGATAGGTGTTGAGTTGATGGTTATACATTCAAGATCTTCTAGTTAAGTAACTCCACATGGAGCTCTACTTAAGTTAGAATGATGGTCAAATGTTACACGATTATCAGTACATGAGAATGCCTAAGGAATTAGGTTCATGTACTAATTGGATGGAAATCCATATTCTTATTAGTTGATCATGATCACTCCACGATGGCTTGATTCAATGGCTGTGGGAACTATCGTTGCAATGACTTATAAATGTTTTTCAAAGTTTAATGTAAGACGCATGGATCATCTTAATGCATATTGTATTGTTGCAAAAATTTTCAAACATTTGTTTATACAAAGATATTAATAGATGAATATTTTATTTACACTTCAAAATTGACACCTACTCTCTTATTGAACATACTTACTAAAAACAAACTGAATGAAAATAATTATAAGGAATGAAAAAGGAACCTGATAATTGTCCAGAGCTGTGAGAAACTTAAAATAATTCTTGATACTAAGTGCCCTCCAGCCATTCAAACTAAGGCTAGCAAACACTGGAAAGAGTTTGATGAGATAACTAGTTGTTATATGCTGACAAGCATTATCAGCACTCTTTATAAGCAACTAAAGAGCTGTAAGACTACTAAAGTGATTCTAGATAAGCTAGAAGACATGTTCAGAGGCCAAGCTATCTTGGCTTGATAGTTTGCCACAACTAGCTTGATGAATGCCCATCAAACTCTTGACACTCTAGTCAAAGACCATATGATCACTCTTATGGGCTACTTTGTTGAGGCCGTGGACAATGAGGCAAATTTAGACCAGAACACCCAAATAAAGATGGTGTTCAAAAGCCTATCCAAGAATTTTGCTCGTTTTTGAGTCGCTTATAACCTTGGGAATAAGAATCTGACACTTACACAACTCATGAAGGAACTAAAGTCCTATGAGTTGATGTTGAACGGCGATCAGCCAATTCGCAAAGCAAAAGCAAAAATAGTTGTCACTTTTTCTCAATAGGAAAGGGAAAGCATGCTAAGACAGGCAATACTAAGGTCTCTGGGCCGCCACAAGTGGAAAGGAAGAGATCCAGGGAACCTAAAGACTTATCTAGGTATATATGCTTCTTATACAATAAGAAATGGCACTTCAAGGTGAACTGCTAAGAGTGGAAAGCATACCTAGCTACCAAAGGCAAAGGTATGAAACTTTTTGTGATAAAAGCTTGTTTAGTGGAGGATTCGATAGACCACTAAGTCTTTGATTCGGGAGCCACTAATCACGTTTGTGTTTCTCTTTAGGCGTTCGAGAAGATGAAAGATCTTATAGATAATAGCTTATTGCTGCGGACTGGGAATGGGACAAGTGTGTCAATTGAAGTAGTGGGAGATGTACATATTTTTTTTGATATTTTTAGGAAGATTATTTTAAGAGATGTTTTCTATGTACCAAGTTTCAAAAGAAACTTAGTTTTTGTTGCATGTTTATATAAAGATCGCTTGACTGTGACTTTTAATAATGGAATTACAATATTTAGATATCACAATCTTATCCGTAATTGATAGATATCAAATAATCTATTTTGTCAAACCAAATATGTACAACTGCTTGAAACTGAAATATCAAATAAAAGACTTAAAACATTCACTCTAATGATGCGTACCTTTGGCATTTGAGACTTAGTCATATTAACCAAGAAAGAAGCATTAGACTTGTGAAAGATAATATCTTAAGTTCACTTAAAGAAGTTCATTTTTCATAAAGTGAATCTTGCTTAGAAGGTAAGATGATTAAATGATCTTTTAATTCAAAAGGATGAGGGCCGAAAAATCCCTAAAACTTTTGCACATTAACGTATGTGGCCCCATAAGCGTTAATGGAAGAGGTGGTTATGAGTATTATGTAAACTTTATTGATGACTATTCCAAATATGGGTAAGTATACCTAATGCATCGCAAGAGTGAAACCTTTGATAAATTCAAAGAGTTTCGTGCAAAAGTGACAAAACAACTAGGTTTACCCATAAAGCCACTTCGATTTGATTGAGGTGAGGAATATTTTTCTGATGAGTTCTTAGCATACCTCATAGAGAATGACATTCTATCCTAGTTAACTGCGTTAGACACTCCACAATAGAATTGTGTGGCAGAGAAAAGAAATCAAACATTGTTAGACATGATACGTTTGATGTTAAGTTATTTGAAGCTGCCAATCTCTTTTTGGGGATATGCTATACAAACTACTTGCTATATTTTTAATAATGTGCCAACTAAGGTATCATCAAAAACCCCATACAAATTTTGGTATGAAAGGAAGTTGAATCTTAATCATTTTAGGATTTGGGGATGCCCAACCTACGTATTGGACAAATATGCGAGGAAGTTGGACTTACGGATAGAATTGTGGGAACCAAGGGTGGTATGTTTTGTAACCCAAAAGGGCAAACTGTTATAGTGTCAACTCATGCTACTTTCCTTGAAGAAAGTTACATGAATTACTTTAAACCTCTGAATAAAGAGGTGCTCGAGGAAATTTCGAGAAATATACAAAACCCTATTGAAATGGTTCGTGAACTAACTCCTAATAGTAGACCTGTAAAAGATCAATAACATAGGGTGCTTCGTCGTAGTGGGAGGGCCTCTCCTAAACCTAAGTTCTTCCAATCTGATAGAAGTGTTTTTAACACTGAGTCTGTCGAATAAGAAGATGATGACCCACTCACATATGACGAAGTGGAGCAAAGTGTTGATTCCAAGCTCTGAGATATAACTATGAAAGCTGAGATGGATTCTACGTATTCCAACTCAGTGTGGGAACTTGTAGACATATCGAAAGGAATAAAACCCATAGGGTGTAAGTGAATCTACAAGAAGAAAAGAAATGTGGATGGAAAATTCGAAACTTATAATACTAGACTTGTAGCAAAAGGTTATACTTAGAAAGAATGTATCGATACGAAAAAGCCTTCTCTCTAGTTTCCATGCTCAATTCAATCTGCATATTGTTATCCATTGTGGTAGCTTCCGATTATGAGAACTAACAAATGGATATCAAACAGTGTTTTTGAATGACTATCATGAAGATAACATCTATATGATGAAACCTATTAGATATATAGTGAAAGGTAACGAGCATAAAATTCGCAAACTACTTAGATCTATAGATGGACTTAAGCAAGCATCCCACTCATGGAATCAAAGATTTGATCAAGCGATCAAGACTTTTGCATTTGAGCAAAATGTAGATGAACCCAATGTTTGCAAACATTTAGGGGATGGAAAGGTGGTCTTTCTTGTTCTATATGTCAAAGACATTTTACTCATTGGGAATGATGTAGGGACATTTTCATCGGTTAAATTGTGATTAACCCAACAATTTAACGTGAAGGACTTGAGAGAAACTAATTTTGTTCTAGGCATTCGAATTCTAAGGGATCGGTTGAACAAAGTGATAGCACTATCACATGCTTCATACATAGACAAGATATTAGAGAATTATTCAATGAATGATTCGAGTAAGGGAAATCAACCCTCCGTATCGGGATTTTATCTCTCTATACAAGACTGTCCTAAAATAACAAAAGAAATAGAGAACATGAGAAAGGTTCCTTATTCTTCAGCAGTAGGAAGTCTCATGTATGCTATGTTATGTACAGGCCCAAATATTTGTTTTGCACTGGGATTGGTGAGTCGATATCAAGCTAATCTAGGACCAAGACTAGCAAGAAGTTAAGCATATACTCAAGTATTTATGAAAAATGAGAGATTATATGCTTGTGTATTTCAGAGGAGATCTTACTCCTATGGATATGCTGATTCTAACTTCCAAACGTGTTAGGATTCAAGGAAATCATCATTGGGCTGTGTCTTTTTCCTAGACAGCACGCTCATAGTGTGAATTAGTGTGGAGTAGGGTTGCACTGCTAACTTCACTATGGAGGGCTGAATATAAGGTATGAAAAATTTATGGCACTAAAACTATATGGGTATAGCTAAACTCAAAGAAACCACAAAAGGACAAAACACATTGATACAAAGTATCATAAGGGGGACATAAGTGTTTTATAGGATTGTGGTTGCAGTCAAAGATCGCATCTGAGGAAAAACACTAGGGATTTGTTTTACCAAGACTCTACTAGCTAGAGAGCTCTTTGGGAAACATATGGAGGGCACAAGAATGCGAAACATGACTTATCTACTTTACTAGGGCAAGTGGGAGACTATTGGATTTGGTGAACTAAGTATAGTATTTTCGTCAATGTACACTTCTAATATTTTCGAAGAAATTGGTTAATAAAATTATTCATGAATTACATTAATACCTTGTATAATTTCCTCAAAAGAAAATGGAAACAAATGTTGCTCATTGGTTGTCTAATGTTTAACTAATACTAAGCATTATTACGTGGTCAAATTGTATTATGAAAAGACAACTTATATTAGTAGACGAACCTAAATATGTCCTAGTCTAATTGGAAATGAGAAAACCAATTGAAAGAGTAATATGTTGACTATTAAGTCCAATTGAGGAGATGCCTTGTCTTGAGCATTGAAGCGAATGACTACTAGAAGATAAACACATAGATTTGACTAACTGGACAGACAGTGCATTGAACTAAACCCAAGTAGAATAAATCCTGAAGTTGTTTATGAATTTATTCACTTATAATGTTCATAGTGTGAGATACCGAAATCTTGAGTGGATGGCAGAGTATGTATGCATCACTCGTACACTTTGATGTAAGTAAAAGCCTGAGTTCAAATACTTAAGGTGTAACACCCCTAACCCGTATCCATCGCTGGAATAGGGTCACAGAGCGTTATCGTAAAAATGTAACTTTAAAACATACATTTTAGATTCTCAACATGAATATGATATAAATCATTGATATACATGCATATCGTCCCTTAATCGAGCCTTTGAGGCCTTAGAAACACTTTAGAATTGGTTCGAGACTAAATCAGAAACATTTGGGACATTTAGGACAAAGTTGGAAAAATTGAACTACAGGGGTCACACGGCCGTGTGACTTATACGACTGAACCACACGCCTGTCTCTTAGGCTATGTAACAATCAACATAGGGACACACGCCCATATGCCAGGCTGTGCACCTCACGAAATGTCCGTACATGCCCGTGTGCTAGGCCGTGTAATTGCCTGACTTGTATGCCTTTAAAACCTACAAGGGACACACGACACACGCATGTGTCTTAGGCCGTGTGGGCATGAAATTGGCCAAATCAAGCCATTTCCATCACCCATTTCAAGCTTGTACCTAAACAAAATTTTCATACATGACTAATTTATCATAAACATACTAAAACATGCATAAAACAACCAATTCAATAGACCATTATCATACAACCCATATGCCATACAATGCACCTCAATCATAAACAATCAAACATACCTAAACATATGCATATTTGACCATATTTCAACCATCTCAAATTATACCATAACTTGACCTATTTCATGTCAATATAAACTTACCATTTCTCTCTTGCGTCACAAGCACATAATTGACGCAAATCAACCATTACTAAAATGGTACCAAACAACAACATATATACATACCAAAATAAACATCTAAGCATTCAACCAAACATTAAACATAAGTCCACCTATACATGCCATTATAACCTTGGCCAAAACATAAAAAAATACCGGTATAATCGTTGGATAGTGTGATAGATCTCTGACGAGCTTCCAAATTGATCGAGCTTTTGACTATCTATAAAACATGGGAAAGAAAACTACATAAGCATATAATGCTTAGTAAGTTTGTAAAACATGAACATAACTTACCATTTCAATGCATAACTTTAATTTTAAACATGATACAAACTAACCAGGAGCTTAGCACAAGCCTAAGCATCGTCAACAACACATGTTAGTGCATCAACTCATAATTCACTTGACTTAACATAAGATAGGTAATTATACATGAACAACATCACTTAAAATCATCAATTTCATGTACATAAACATGCTTTCATTGAACATTTCTTTTTCATTCATTTTCATAGATTCATGACATAAGTCATTTAAATACTTACCGTTCCTTTCCTTTTCATGCCCGTTAAACCATTCAGAATAACATCGGATATGTAGGAAAGCTCAAACGAAGTGTGCTAAATATATAGTCGTAACCTTTCCTCTTCCTTTTCCTTTACATCGTTGCTCACTCGAGCTGTGAAATGGGACTACTCACACAAGCTGATGGTTGGAATGTAAGCTACACGATGTTGCTCACACAAGCTATAGAGTATCTGTGACAAATGCAGGACCTTAGCCATCGGTAGGACATTCAAGACTAGCACTCGAAACATGGTAACCCTGATGACATGTCATTTGTATCCTATATACTCTTAAGGTTCAAACGGGGCTCGATAATCATCGTAACATCGTTGGATTTCCACCATTTATTTACATGATATATAGCACAATGACATATGAATCAAAATAACATTAAATCGTTATTTAAACACACAGACTTACCTCGATAACAAAGACGTAGAAATGAGATCAATCCGAGGCTTTCACTTTTCCTCGATCTAAATCCGTTCGAGTTCTATCTTGATCTAAATAGACAAATTTAATTCATTTAATACTTCTATTATTTAATTCATTCCATAATTCGTATTTCTGTAAAATTATATTTTGCCCCTAATATTTTAACTTCTTTACAATTTAGTCCCTAAGCTCATAAATTAAAATTTAAGCAATTTCATCCACATTTCATTCTAGCTGAATGCACTAGGGACCTCTAATAATTCATAGAAATTAGCATTTCACAAATTTACCTTGGTATTTTACTACTTTTACAAATAAGTCCCTAAATGACAATTTCATCAAAAATCCCTCTACAAAACTCGTTTATTTAACAAAAAAGATTCATATTATTCAATTAAACTTCAAAAATCATGCAATAAAATTCATGGAAAAACCGTAAATCTTTAAAATTTTTGCAAATTAGTCCCTAGGATAGCTAGATGAAGCTACAACGATCCCAAAAACATAAAAATCATTAAAAACGGAATCGAAATACATACCATGCTAGCAAAAATGGCTTGATTGAACCCTATCTATACTCCCTTTGAAGAATTGAAGAAGAAACATATTGAAAAAGATGATAACTTTTTCTTATTTAATTTTATCTTTATTTACCTATTTACATTTTTAACCTTTAAAAAGATTCACAATTTCAACAAAACCAATCCATGAATATCCAATAACTATATAAATGGCCTATTTACCATCTAAGTCCTCTTACATTAAAGTTTCATAGCTATTTGATACCTTTAGCTACTAGAACTCTCTCGTACCCCTTTTACGATTTAGTCTTTTTCACTTAATTAAGCATGCAAACGTCAAAATTTCTTAATAAAATTTTTATACAACTTTACTAACATACCGTAGACATTAAAATAATAACTTAATAATTTACTCATCAGATTTGTGGTCCCAAAACCACTGTTCCAATTTCACTAAAAATAGGCTATTACATAAGGAACCCAGAGCTGGTGTGTTAGGTGTACGACTTTTACAGTACATAATGTCATTCACAATAGTGGAATTCATGACCCAAGACATGGGTAAATGTTATCCTCTCATTGGCATTACATGGTTGATGAAAAGTAAAAATGGCTATAGGTGTTCCGTCTTTGTGATGAATGACTTAGTTACTATTCAATAGCAATTGACTTTTCATAAAGGAAGATGTAATGGTTACCATGAGATAAAATCTGATCATATTGGGAGAACAAATATTATCCCAAAGAGATTAAGGATATCCTATGATGGTAACACATTTATGATAATGTCATTGGACGAGTAATGAGTAGTTGCTTTCGTAATGGTATGTCATTAGGGAGAGCTTAGTCACGATACTATAGTGGAATGAATTCATGACTAAATAAATTTATAATCAATAAGTGAAACTCCAGAACTTAATTATAAATCATTTGAGCCCCAATTATATCTGTCCAATCGGTCCCTCCGCTAGCTCGTTGAAACAAAAAATGAATTGTGTGTTTGAATAGAGATGAACAGAATGAATAGGAAAAGAGAAATGGGAAACATTCAGGAATGATTATGGTTTTTTTCAAAATGAAAAAAATGAATCATTTGGAAATCAATGTAGGTTTCTAGAAATGGAAATGATTCATTTGCAATTCTATATGTATTACTTAAACATGATCGGAAGAATGAGTTTATGTTTTTGAACTATTTTCAAGCCTAAAAATGAAAATAAATCATTCAGTCACAGTGAACATGTTGAATTTTGAAATATTGAACATATTTTCCCAAAATTTTACTAGAGGTAAAATGGTCAATTTGTATCGGGGGTAAAATCATCAAAATGTTATTGGGGGTAAAATAATGATGAGAAATCTTTTTAATATAGAATATTAAAGTTTATTTTGGGAAATAGAAAAAGCGAATTGGGTTGGATCACTTTATAGACTCTTGGGTCAAAAGGCCTAGGAAGCACTCGTAATTGAACTGAATGTGAGAGAGGCCCAAAACCTTTAATATAACATGAAAGGGGCGACAACCCTAATAGGAAATTATTTTTCCATTTAAAATAAACCACTACAACTCAAAAAGGGTTCTACCTTCTCTTCTTATAAATAAATGACATCTATAGGACATAATATACAACTTTGAGAAATTGTTACGGTTTCAAAAAATAAATAGAATTTATTTTCAACTATTAAATATATTTTTCTAGAATAAAAATTCTACTGGTTTCTATTAAAGAAGAGAGAATTTCCATTTTCACTCTAAATAAAAGAGATAAAATTTTTTCTACTCCAGTGTTTCGATTCAATTGCTTTGAGACCACAATGAGCATTTGGTTGAAATCTAGAAATAATGAATGTCTGCTAAATTGAAAACACAGGTATGAATTCGGTTAGGGTTTATTATTGTAAATATCAAAAACAGGGTCGATTTTCAAAATTTTAATTATTTGTTATGAAAGAAAACCGTTTTCAAATAAGATTTTTTTCCAACAACGAGGTGATTTTATAATCGTCGCAACGTCATGACGTCAAGTCCCCCTCGTCATGACGTCGCGTAACGTTACTGTAACTACTTGTCTTTTAGTGGTGTCAAAAATAGTGATTTCAGCACCAAAATTAATATTTACGAGGTTATTTTAGTGTTTTATTGATTTTTAATCTGATAATTTTTGTTAATTGGCCAGTTAGGCAAGGTACAGGTGTTGCGTACCTAAAGATAAGTGGATTTGGAAAATGAGGTATTGGGACCTCATTTCTATACACCAAGCCTGTAGATATTATTATTAAATATTTACAGAGCTGTTATATAGGTTAATTGAGGTTTGGCCTGAAAATTTTAGTCTTTAAATAGTTAATTAAGGAAAAAGGACTAAATCGTAAAAGTCTTTTATCTCTGAATTTTGGTTAAGGGATCAATTAAGCAATTAATTTATAAAATATGTTAGATAGTGGATTATGATGTGAGAATCCACTAAGAAAAGGTTAATTAAGTTTAACTTAAACTAATTAAGGTTAGTCTAATTTATTAAGATTAATTAAATATTAATGATAGTATAAAAGCAAAAATGTTGTCACCTTCTTCAATTTTCATCTCTAGGTCGAATGTTCGAAGGAAAAAATAGGGTTCTCCATTTTCAAGCTTTGAGATTTGCATGTAAGTGATATTTAAACTTGTTTTTCGTAATTTTTATATTTTTGAGATCGTTGTAGCTTAGTGTAGCTGACCCATACCTTTGTTTTCAAAACTGTTAGAGTTTGCTAAAGTTACCATTGATGAATTTTAGATTTTCTTTATAGAAAATGGTATATTTGCAGGCCAAGAGATGTTTAAGGATTATTTGGTAAAGTAAACTTTGTTAATTTTGCATTTAGGGAATAAATTGTTAATATGTCAAACGTAACATTAATTTTTTGTACATTTGGATTTTTGAGGGCTATAGAAAGAAGTAGTTGAAATTGGAATAAAAGTTATACTTGTTTTGGTTTTAGGGACTATATTGAATAATATGTGAAAGTTTAGGGAAATTATGTAAAATGAAATTAAAAGATTATAAGTATAAATTTGAGTGCTATTATGTGATTAGTATTGACATTTTGAATTTTAACTAATATATAACTCAAGTTGTTGATTTACCTGGAAAAGAAAAAATTACCGACTAGTCATTGTTAGCTAAACCAATACAGTTTGTCAGGTAAGTTCATACAATTTAAATATGTTTAAATTTCTCTTGAGTTTCATCTATATGTTCATTAATGATTTATTGATATCTTGCATTGGCTATGAGTTGGTACCTAAATTGAGAATTGAATAAATTTGAAATGGATTGTTGTGAAATGGTATAATGTGAGATTAAACCCCAATGAAATTAGTAAAAGTCTCATATAAGAGGTTATGGGTTATTGCCCATGTAACACCCCTTACCCGTGTTCCTTACCGAAACAGAGTATGAGGTATTACTAGAACTCAAACACTTAAATTTTTTTTTTTGTAAAAATTTCGGTAGCATTTCTGCTTATTTTTACATAAAACCCCCTACAGTTTTCCAAAGACAATTTCAACCAACTTCAATATTTTCAACCAATTACAGTTATATATATTCAGACATAATTTATCCATTAATAAAATCCAACATATTTAACCGAAAAATACTATATATATACATATTTATACCACATTACATAAAGTCATCTATACATGCCATTTTTCAAAAGTATTGGTTGCAAAATACCCAAAAGATGATGATGATAGTGAGGATGATGTCCTGACTCCGTCCAATTCCCGAGCTGATTAATATCACTATAAAACAAAAGAAAAATAAAAAGGAGTAAGCTTATAGCTTAGAAAGTATGTATGTAATCGATAAATAAATTTCTAGAATAATATCATAAATAATAAAATTTCTATCACACATAAATCTATCATTTATTCAATTTCCAGTAAACAACTTTTCTGAATCATAGTCGCTAAATTATTTTTATCCAGAGCTAAAGAACTCCAAATTAAGATTTGTAAATTTTCCCTGAAACTAGACTCATATACCTTTCCACCATAAAATTTTCATAATTTTTTGTTTAGCCAATTAGTACAGTTTATTCTTTAAACCTTCCCCTGTTTCACTGCCTGATAGTTCTGACCTCTCCATACTAAAATTTATTTAACTCTTTGTAAAAAATTCAAAAAATATTCTCATTTATTTCTCTTAAAAATAAACTCATTAAGGAATTAAATAATGTAAATTTCAAGCCATAATTATTTTTGTACAATTTTTGGTGATTTTCCAAATTTGGAACAGGGGATGTCGACATCAATCCAACCCTGTCTCAATAAAATTTAAATATCCCCAAATATACAACTCCTTTCTTACTCTGTTTCTTCCATACGAAAATAGACTCATTCTGCTTCAATTTCATTTATTATTCAGCCTCTAACTCAATTTTCTCTAATTTTTGGTGATTTTTCAAACTAACATCACCGTCACTGTCCAAATCTGTTCTATTCCAACATTCCTTATTCACATAGCAATATAACCATTTATTTTATAACACAACGCAAACTTCATCACTTCAATCACTTTTCACAACTTATCACATTCCGATCACATACTAATATTTCATCATCATGACGGTATAAAAATAATAATATTCGGAGCTTTTCACACAGTACTACTCATATTATTTTTATCATTCGATACACGTAGTAGCCTTCACATAGTACTACACACGTGATCAAGTTTTACGGCTCACGTAGTAGCCTTCACATAGTACTACATACGTGACCAAAGCTTTCCTGTATCCATAGTAGCCTTCACTTAGTACCACACATGTAACCATAGTTTACCGATACACGTAGTAGCTTTCACACAGTACTACACACGTGCTCAAAACTTCTCGGTACACATAGTAGCCTTCACTTAGTACTACACATGTGACCATTATTTATCGATACACGTAGTAGCCCTCACACAGTACTACACACGTGTTCATCGATATCCTTACTCAAATTTTTTACTATTACGACAGTTTCACAAAGATTCTTACTTTCCAAATATATTTACAATTTGTCCAAAACACATTATAATATCGATCCTTTCACGTATATTGTCATGAAATATAACAAAAATAATTATAACAATGTATTAATTACATACAACTTACCTCGATACAAAATGTAAAGATTTCGCAATTTAATCCTCAATCTTTTCTTTTCCCCGATTAAGGTTGATTTCTCGTCTTTCTTGTTTATGGATCTTGGAAGCTTGAAAACCCTAAATATGGCTTCCCCCTTGCTGATTTCGTTCACTATGGAGAAGATGATTATTTTTGTCATCTTTATCCCTTTTTTTCTTTTTATTTCCAAATGACCAAAATACCCCCATTTAAAAAAATCTATTTCACCCATTTCTTATGTCTATTTTTGCCCATCAATTAACAATAGTCTAATTACCACATCAGGACCCCCAATTTATAATTTTATAACAATTAGACACTTCTAACATGTAAAGCTCAACTTTTGCACTTTTTACAATTTAGTCCTTTTGACTAAATTGAGTGCCCAAACGTCGAAATTTTCGAACGAAATTTTTACGAAATTTTTCCGTGGAATTGTAGACCATAAAAATATAATAATAACCATATTTTCCCTGGTTATATTTGTGGTTCCGAAACCACTGTTCCGACTAGGCCCAGAATCGGGCTGTTACAATTCTCCCTCCCTTAGGGATTTTCGTCCTCGAAAATCTTACCGGAAAAGTGGTTTGGGTACTGTTTCCTCATAGCTTCCTCCAGTTCCCACGTAGCCACTTCCATCCCATTTTTTTGCCACAACACTTTTACTAAAGCTACACTCTTATTCCTTAATTGTTTGACCTCTCAAGCTAAAATCTTTATTGGCTCCTCCTCATAAGTCATATCTGGTCGAACTTCAATCTCTGTAGGAGAAACTATATGTGAAGGATCTGAACGATAGCGTCGCAACATCGATATGTGAAATACATTATGTATTCTTTCCAACTCTGCTGGCAAGGCTAACCGATAAGCTACGGGTCCAATCCTTTCAATAACTTCATACGGTCCAATAAAACGTGGACTCAATTTGCCTTTACGGCTAAATCTCAAAATCTTCTTCCATGAAGATACTTTTAAGAACACTTTAGCACCCACTTGAAACTCAATTTCTTTTCTCTTTAAATCCGCATACGACTTTTGTCGATCTGAAGCAGCCTTTAACAAGTCACAAATTACTTTCACCTTTTCTTCAGTTTCTTTCACCAAATCAGCTCTGTGAATCTGATTCTCACTGAGCTCAGCCCAATACAAAGGTGTTCTACACTTACGTCTATATAATGCTTCGTATGGTGCCATTCGTATACTCAACTGATAACTATTGTTGTAAGCAAATTCAACCAATGGTATATATTTCTCCTAACTGCCTTCAAATTCTAGAATACAGCACCGGAGCATATCTTCAAGAACTTGAATCACTCTTTCAGATTGTCCGTCAGTTTGCGGATGGAATGCAGTACTAAAGTTCAATTTTGTACCCACGGCCTCTTGCAACTTTATCCAAAACCTCGAAGTAAACCTCGGATCTCTATCTGATATAATGGACTTAGGTACCCCGTGCAATCTTACAATTTCAGCAACATATAGCTCCGCCAACTTATCAAGTGAGTAATCTATGCGTACCGGTATAAAATGAGCCGACTTTGTCAATCTATCAATGATCACCCAAATAGCATCCTTCTTCCTTGGAGTCAGAGGTAATCCTGTCACAAAATCCATCGTGATGCTGTCTCATTTCCACTATAGAATCATTACCGGTTGGAGTAAACCCGATGGTACTTGATGCTCAGCTTTTACTTGTTGGCAACTTAAACACTTTGATACAAATTCAGAGATATCCTTTCACACTACCTGGGTGAACTGACAAATCACCACTGTGTGCCTCACATAAAATGGTCTGAATTAACTCATCACTTCTCGGTATACATACCCTGTCCCGGAACATCAAACAATCATCCGATCTAATTCGAAAATCAGAGTCAACACTTGCTTCACACTGAGCCTTCCTGGCTTGCAATTTACTGTCATTCTTTTGAGCTTCCCGAATTTGCTGAAGAAATAACGGTCTAGCCCTCAATTCAGCCAAAATTGAACCATCATCAGATAAAGTTAATCTCGTATTCATAGCTCTCAAAGAAAATAAAGATTTTCTGCTTAAGGCATCAACAACCACATTAGCTTTTCCGGAATGATAATCAATCACTAGCTCATAATCTTTAATTAGCTCAAGCCATCTTCATTGTCGCAAATTCAAGTCTTTTTGATTCATTAAATACTTCAAGCTCTTATGATCAGTGAAGATTCGACACTTCTCACCATACAAGTAATAACGCCAAATTTTTAAAGCAAAAACAATGGCAGCCAACACTAAATCATGCATTGGATAATTCTTCTCATGCGGTTTCAGCTTTCTCGAAGCATAAGCTATTACTTTGCCCCCTTGCATTAACACACATCCAAGACCATTCAATGATGCATCACTGTAATCTACAAACTCCTTCCCTGACTCGGGTTGTACCAACACTGGTGCCTCAGTCAATAAAGCCTTCAATTTATCAAAACTTTGTTGACATTTATCGGTCCATTCAAACTTGACATTCTTTTGCAATAACTTGGTCATAGGAGAAGAAGTCATCGAGAATCCCTTGACAAAGCGTCTGTAATACCTGGTTAAGCCCAGAAAGCTTCTAACTTCGGATACATTCTTTGGTGGCTCCTAATCAACAATTGCTAAAACTTTGTTTGGATCAACCCGAATACCGTCACTTGAAACTATATGTCCCAAGAATCCAACTTCACGAAGCCAAAAATCACTTTTGTTGAATTTAGCATACAATTTTTTCTCCCTCAGAATCTGCAACATAGTTCTCAAATGTTCTGCATGCTTGGATTCATTCTGAGAATAAATTAAAATATCATCTATGAACACCACCACAAACTTATCCAGATACGGTCAGAAAATTCGATTCATTAAATCCATAAAAATAGCCGGAGCATTAGTTAAACCAAAAGGCATTACCAAAAATTCGTAGTGTCCGTGCCTCGTTCTAAAAGCAGTCTTTGGTACATCTGACTCCCTAACTCTCAACTGATAATAACCAGATCTTAAATCAATCTTTGAAAACACTGTCGCTCCTTTTAATTGGTCAAACAAATCATCAATTCTTGGCAAGGGATACTTGTTCTTTATAGTCACTTTGTTGAGCTGAGGATAATCAATACAAAGTCTCATAGAACCATCTTTCTTCTTCACAAATAATATAGGAGCACCCCAAGGAGAAAAACTCAGTCTCACAAATCCTTTATCCGTCAATTCTTGTAACTGAGCCTTTAATTCTTTCAATTCAGTCGGAGCCATCCGATATGGAGCAATAGAAATCGGTGCAGTACCAGGTAATAAATAATAGCGAACTCAACTTTTCTAATCGGAGGTAACCCAGGTAATTCCTCTGGAAATACATCTGGAAATTCAGAGACTACCAGCACTGATTCAAGCTTCGACCCAGTTATACCAGTGTTCAACACATAAGCAAGATAAGCTTCACATCCTTTTCTCATATACTTCTGAGCAGACATATGTGAAATCACCCTAGGCAGTTTATTCGGCTCCTCCGCTTCAACTTGAAGAGTTTCACCATTTCCACATTTCAATTCAAGGATTTTCTGTCTACAATTTACCTTGGCATCATGCAAAATCAACAAATCCATCCCCAAGATAACATTGAACTCATCAAATGGTAAGAGCATCAGATTAGCCGGGAAACAGTAACCTTGAATCGTCAAAGGACAATTCTTGCAAACCTTATCAACTAAAACATATTTGCCTAAAGGGTTTGATACTTTTACCACAAATTTAGTGTTTTCAACAGGCAAATTTTTATTAGATACTAAATTCACACATACATATGAATAAGTAGACCCAAGGTCAATCAAAGTAACAACATCAATATCATAAAGAGAAAATGTACCAGTAATCACATCGGGAGATGATGCATCCTCACGAGCACGTATGGCATAAGCTCTAGCAGGTGTTCGAGGTTCTGATTTTGCAGCTGTACCCTTCATTCCACTTTTACCACTATCTCTAGTTCCGGTGTATCTCGACGGTCTACCTCTGCTGACAGTATCACTCGATCTAACGTTCTGAAATTTTTCTTCTTCAATTTTCTCAGGGCAACCTTTAATATAATGTTGTCGAGAACCACACTTGAAACAAGCCCGGGTAATTAACTAGCATTCGTCAGGATGTTGTCTTCCACAATGCTGACACTCCGGTCTACTAGGCTTCATACTACCCACACTTGATACCGATGTAGCTTGAGCTTCGGAACCCAAATACAATTTTCCCCGGTCTCGACGTGGATATCCAGTTGAAGCAGTCACTCTAGGATTCATCTCTTTAGACTTCTTTGACTGAGTTTGAAATGGTTTACTCATAGGCCGCTTTCTTGTATCTCGAGCCTCCATCGCAGCTTTTCTCTTTTCTTTATTCAATTCTTCATCCTTACAAGCTCGATCAACCAATACTACAAATTCCTTCAGTTCCAACATCCCAACAAATATTCTAATGTCTTCATTTAAACCATCTTCAAACCTTTTACACATAGCAGCTTCGGTGGGTACACATTCTTAAGCATATTTACTCAATCTAACAAACTCTCTTTCATACTCAGCCACAGACATTCAGCCTTGCTTCAACTCGAGAAATTCCTTGCCTTTATGATCGATGAACCGTTGGCTTATGTATTTTTTTCTGAATTCATCCTAGAAGAATTCCCATGTAACCCTTTCTTTCGGAACCACAGATACCAATGTTTTCCACCAACGATACGCTGAATCTTTTAACAAAGATATTGCACACTTTAAACATTCTTCGGGAGTATAAGACAATTCATCAAATACCCGAATGGAATTTTCAAGCCAAAACTCTGCCTTCTGTGGGTCATCATCTATATTAGCTTCGAAATCTTCAGCTCCATGCTTCCGGATTTTGTCAACGGGAGGCCTACTTGATCTTACCAAGTCAACATTTTGTGGAGCTGCGGGAACCGGTTGAGGAATAGGAGGGGGTGGTGGGGGTTGAACATTCGTATTTGCATGAACAAATTCTGTATACCAATTACTCATCATTCGAAGGAAAGCTTCTCGAGTCTCATCCTGACTATGTGTCTCATGTCTACTTTCTTCATGCACGGTCCCTTGTGCGGGAGCCAGCGGGTTACTTTCAACATCATCTGCCATACTTCGGTCAGGATCTTTTTACTATATAAAACAAAATTTTAAATTCTTAGAAATCATCTCACTATCACAATATTTAAATGGAATGTATAGATAGACTTTTACACACATTATACTAATCCGAGAACCGGCTAAACCATAGCTCTAATACCACCAAAATGTAACACCCCTTACCCGTGTTCCTTACCGAAACAGAGTATGAGGTATTACCAGAACTCAAACACTTAAATTTGTTTTTGTAAAAATTTCGGCAGCATTTCTGCTTATTTTTACATAAAACCCCCTGCAGATTTCCAAAGATAATTTCAACCAACTTCAATATTTTCAACCAATTACAGTTATATATATTCAGACATAATTATATCACATTACATAAAGTCATCTATACATGCCATTTTTCAAAAGTATTGGTTGCAAAATACCCAAAAGATGATGATGATGATGATGATAGTGAGGATGATGTCCTGACTCCGTCCAATTCCCGAGTTGATTAATATCACTATAAAACAAAAGAAAAATAAAGAGGAGTAATCTTATAGCTTAGAAAGTATGAATGTAATCGATAAATAAATTTCTAGAATAATATCATATATAGTAATATTTCTATCACACATAAATCTATCATTTATTCACTTTCCAGTAAACTATTTTTCTGCGTCATAGTCGCTAAATTATTTTTATCTGGAGCTAGGAAACTCCAAATTAAGATCTGTAAATATTCCATGAAACTAGACTCATATACCTTTCCACCATAAAATTTTCATAATTTTTTGTTTAGCCAATTAGTACAGTTTATTCTTTAAATCTTCCCCTGTTTCACTGCCTGACAGTTCTGACCTCTCCATACTAAAATTTATTTAACTCTTTGTACAAAATTCAAAAAATGTTCTCATTTATTTCTCTTAAAAATAAACTCATTACGAAATTCAATAATGTAAATTTCAAGCCATAATTATTTTTATACAATTTTTGGTGATTTTCCAAATTTGGAACAGGGGATTTCGAAATCAATCCAACCCTGTCTCAATAAAATTTAAATATCACCAAATATACAACTCCTTTGCTTACTCAATTTCTTCCATATGAAAATAGACTCATTCAGCTTCAATTTCATTTATTATTCAGCCTCTAACTCAATTTTTGTAATTTTTGGTGATTTTTCAAACTAACATCACCGTCACTGTCCAAATCTGTTCTATTCCAACATTCCTTATTCACATAGCACTATAACCATTTATTTTATAACACAACGCAAACTTCATCACTTCAATCACTTTTCACAACTTATCACATTCCGATCACATACTCATATTTCATCATCATGATGGTATAAAAAAATAATATTCGGAGCTTTTCACACAGTACTACTCATATTATTTTTATCATTTGATACACGTAGTAGCCTTCACATAGTACTACACACGTGATCAAGTTTTACGACTCACATAGTAGCCTTCATATAGTACTACATACATGACCAAAGCTTTCCGGTATCCATAGTAGCCTTCACTTAGTACCACACATGTAACCATAGTTTACCGATACACGTAGTAGCTTTCACACAGTACTACACACGTGCTCAAAACTTCTCGGTACACATAGTAGCCTTCACTTAGTACTACACATGTGACCATTATTTATCGATACACGTAGTAGCCTTCATACAGTACTACACACGTGTTCATCGATATCCTTACTCAAATTTTTTACTATTACGACAGTTTGTCCAAAACACATTATAATATCGATCCTTTCACGTATATTGTAATGAAATATAACAAAAAATAATTATAACAATGTATTAATTACATACAACTTACCTCGATACAAAATGTAAAGATTTTGCAATTTAATCCTCAATCTTCTCTTTTCCCCGATTAAGGTTGATTTCTCGTCTTTCTTGATTATGCATCTTGGAAGCTTGAAAACCCTAAATATGGCTTCCCCCTTGCTGATTTCATTCACTATGGAGAAGATGATGATTTTTGTCATCTTTTTCCCTTTTTATTCTTTTTATTACCAAATGACAAAAATACCCCCATTTAAAAAATCTATTTCACCCATTTCTTATGTCTATTTTTGTCCATCAATTAACTAATAGTCTAATTACCACATAAGGACCCCCAATTTATAATTTTATAACAATTAGACACTTCTAGCATGTAAAACTCAAGTTTTTCACTTTTTATAATTTAGCCCTTTTGACTAAATAGAGTGCCCAAACGTCGAAATTTTCGAACGAAATTTTTACAAAATTTTTCCGTGGAATTGTAGACCATAAAAATATAATAATAACCATATTTTCCCTTGTCAGATTTTTGGTTCCGAAACCACTGTTCCGACTAGGCCCAGAATCGGGCTGTTATAGCCCATAGGTTCCGAGCTCTAGCATGAGTTGTAGACTTGAGAACACAGGTATATTAAGCCCTATCCAGGCTATTTTTTGTGTAGGTTCAACCCTAACAGGTGACCAAACACTATTATCCAATTCGTGTAGGTTCAACCCTAACGGGTAACTAGGCACCATTTTTCCAATTTGAGTAGGTTTAACCCTAATGGGAGACCAAACACTATTATTCGATTCGTGTAGGTTTAACCCAAGTGGGTAACTAGGCACTATTACTTTCACGTGCATACGAAGTTCTTTTACGAACTTTCATCAAGTAATATTATGAATGAAAAAGTGATGATATGCCATTGAATGTTGGCAAAGTAATATATATGATTTGGACAAAAGATATAATTTGGTTTGAAAGGATGTCGCATGTAAAATAATATGATATTCTGCGCAAGTATACACTTTGATTCAAGTAATAAAGTGATGAGAGAGTATCGCTTCTATGAGGATCAGATTGAGGCAAAAAAGTGGTCAAATTATTATAGTAAAATACGATTAATGCTATGAAATAATCAATGATAAATATGCAGTGGAAATTAGTGGAGTAATGATGTAACAATACGTAGAATTAATGAACAATTGAAAATGCTATGGCAAAAGTGAAAGCAAAAATGTAATGGAAATAACAAGAGTGATTATCTGAATATAATGTAAACAAAGAAATAAACAACTAAATATGTCGTGACAAAGATACTAAGACAAGGAATAGGGATAGAGTGGTGTTGACTCGAAAAGTCAAGATGACCCAGAATTGACCCTGACTATCAATAATGCCTTGGTAAAATTGTATCTACTTTACTGCACAAAAGAGTTCTAAAATGGCCTGCCCCTATTGGGGACAAAACCTCAAGTTATGTTGCTCGTGTGTAGAGGCTTTTTAGATATATTGCATGGGTTCATCCTGTATGATCATGACTCTATGTCTAGAGTTTACTACAAGTGTCTATTGAATACTTGCTTATTTCATTTAATTTTAATCCAACCAATCCAACCCTTTTGAAATTTGAATAAGTTTATAAGTATGTGAACAGTCTTCAATGTCTAGAGATCGTTGCAATTTAATTAAAAAATAAGAACAACCAAATGAAATAATAAAGTAAATAAGATATATTGCATCAATAAAAATAGTTTAAGGTTCCATCGTAAGTAATCCCAACCTTATGAGATTTAGCTCATGGGCTGGGTAATAAAAATCCAAACCAAAATATTATCTGACATCGTGATCAACCACTCCAATTCAATCCTTTGAAGGAAGACTTAATGGAAATAACAAAAGAACGTTGGGAAACAAATTTTGCTTGGCCAGTTCAAACTTTGGCAGCACAACATCCTATGACAGCACAGTTCAAACTTGAACTTCCTTTCTTTTGCACAGTCGAACCCTTATTCATGCCTTAGTATCTCTCCCACTTTTTGTTCATTTTTTGTGAGATCCCCTTCATTAGTTTTTATAGAAAGATTAGGCTAGGGTTGGCTAATAGCTCATGATTATCTTCTCTTATTTTAAGGGGTTTATCTGGTACAAGTTTGAATTTGAATTTAAACTGGGACTACTGCGCGGAAAATGTTGACTTGATCTTCCCGGCATTGCCAAGACATCATGCTGGCAAACTATTTGCACTTTGCCCTGACAAAACTTCACTCCTTTATTTCCTCGTTTCCAAACCCGTTCCCACCACATCAACACAAAAACTCTACCACAAGCGATTAAAAGCACTTAATTCCACCAGAGTCCAAGTACTAATGCCATATTAAAAATGCTAACTAAAATGTCCTAAAAATGCAACAAAATGTACTTAAGTAAAAGTAATTAGCTAGGTCTAAAGGCATAAAATATAACACTTTTCAAGAGTCATCACACCCCAAACTAAGTTATAGTTTTTCCTTAAGGAAAATACATCTAAATGCATGAATGCACCCATCTTGCCTTGGTAATATATACTTTCTCGTATTGCCTAGATATTCAAAAAACAATTTATACATCCGTTCTTAGAAATCTTCTCTTTTCCTAAAACTGATTCAATTATCAAATGTTTGTTCAGTAAAAGCAGTGCAAAAATTTCTCCCTAAAAAAATTTTCCTAAGTATCCATGCATTCTCTCTTTCATCCTATAGCAAATATCTTTTTTATTTACTTAGTTCATTTGTCACCTAAACAGAAGTCACTTGCTTTAAGTCCATATCAAAATATGTTATTTTTTATATATTTATTCTTTTTTAAATAGTATAGTAAATTATTATTATTGGGGGATTTAGCATGTCACAAAATTCTCTGACTTGACAATCACGATGGAGCATACATCGAATTTTCGAGTACTCAATCATGTCACAATTTAAAGCAAAAGTCACTCATGAAGCTAAGGCTTTTAACTAAAAAGATAGATGGAGCATACAAATACCTCCTTAGCTACTCAACCCTTTACTACAGCGGAATGCCCTTTAAAGTTATACCACACACTCTTACTTAGGTCTTTCTTTCTAATCAATAGCTCGATGGAGCAAACAAAGTGATGCTGACCTACTTAGCAAATCTAAGCATTGGAGTGCATATTTATTTAAACAAAATGAAGTTGCAATTTACTAATATTTGGTTTCAAAAATCCCTAAAGGCATCCCATTTTTAGATATACATTTCCAAGAAACTTAGCCTAAGCTAACTTCACCCAATCCATTGTTACCTGTTCTAGGTATATTGAAAAAAATTTAAGCTCATCATCGAACATCATAAAGAAAAACTATACTTCTTATAGACAGGGTAGTATTTCAATAGTTATTATGCCATGAAAAAATATCCTATATACCAAAATAAACATACAAAATGCAACCTACATGCACAATACACCCCCAAACCTAAGGGATTCATTGTCCTCAATGCATGTAAAATTATGAACAATATATAACAAGTATGAATATGCACACAAAAAAGAACAAAATTATGCAATGCATGAGAGAAAAACAAAACTTAACCTCTTTGGACTGGAACCTTGGCACTTCATCCAATTTTTTCTCGTGGACTTGTGAGCACTGACTTTGTATCACATCTTCCTTTTCCTTAGGTCTACTTCCTTACCTTCATTGTACTCTGTTAGTTCATCAATCAGTTGATCTATTGCTTGATCCTGTGCAATCATGAAGATGGGTGAAGAAGTCGGTTCAGAAGTTTTACCTTTTTCAGTGGCAATAGCTGGTGTAGTGGTAGGGACACTTGTTTCTTCCTTTCCTTCTTCTACTTCCTTCTCTTGGTCCGCAGAGGCTGAATTTTCTAATTCCTCCTTAACAACTCTTCCTTTATATGTAGTGACTCCTTCAGTCACAGGGTCAGTTCTGGTAGCAAGTGTAACTAGCTTTTTTCGCACTCCGTAGACGAGAGCAAAGTAGCTGGGAAAGTAGGAAATTTTGGAATGGATCTCGAAATTTTTTTCTGAAGTGATCTTCTTAATGCCAAATCCCTATATTTCACATACGACTATTACCTAGCCTGGCATGGCATTCATTGCTTTTTTCCAACTCTTCCATCATCTGGTATTGTTGCACCTCGAAAAGAGACAAGAGAGGCAGGAGATGTTGTTGTGGGAATACATGTGGTAGGGGAAGCTTGACTATGTTGGGATGCTGCGACAAATTCAGTTCCTCGTAGCTTAGAAATAGTTTTTTGTGTTACCCCACCCTTATTGGGGGTAACGTCCTCTTGGAAATAAGGGAAGAAAAATTCAAAGTCCTGACATTCTTATCAGCACACCTATGGACCTCTTGGAAGATAATCTTCCCTACATTTGTCTATATTCCTTGTAGAATAGAATGCAACAACAACATTCTTTCTTTCGAGACAGTCGTGTTATGCGTAGACGACATAAGATGACTCCTTAAAAAGTGGTACCACACCTTCCCAATTGGTTTGAATGCAACTCTTTCAACTGTGTAACACTCCTAGCTTGAAATAACCCATTGTATTCCTTCAACGCATAAATCCTCTAATACTCTTGCCAACCTCTCGATGTAATATTCTCAGCAAATTCAGAATGCTCATATCTAACCTCATCAATGCTGAACTAGGCATTAATATGGTCTTCGTTGAATGACACAAATTTACCCCGCACATAAATGAAAGGAGAATCTAGGGAATTTAAATAAGCGTAAAACTCTCTTACCACTTTACCCAAAACATCTCGTATGTGTAGACCAAATCTGCTCAAGTTGTGTTTTTCCACAATCGATGATACTAGTTCATTGTACCCCATGTTGGGTTCATCCTTCAACAAAAATTCCTGTTCAAAACAAAATAGATGCTTTAGAATATTAGTGGAATACATTGTGGTTGCGGCAGCATTGAAGAATATCTTTGGTTGCGGGGCGCCAACATGGGAAAATTATGTTGCTTTAGAAGTACTCCTTACACTAGCCATGAAGAAAAGGTTAGGGAAATAGGAAAGGAAAAATAATATAGTAATAAAAAATAATAGCAGAGAGGTTGAAAACAAGGGAACTGTAAAAATGTGAACTTTGTGAGAAGTGGGAAACGTGAACCAGTTGAAGAAAATAAAAGGGATAATGATGACAATTTTTAAAGAATGGGAAACATAGGGAGAAGGGTTATGAAGTGGAGGAAAAGTTCAAAATTGACAAAAAAAAATTTTGGGGGGAAAGAAATAACGGAGCCCTACATTGTAGGCCTCATACTTTGGGTTTCCCAATATTCACTAAATGTACTGTCTAAAAATCTTTCCATTGGAATTTTCTAACCGGTCCACTCTTTTTTTAACACCTCGTCATTCAATTTTCCATGGCATAATGCTTCTTTGTAATGCTGCGACAACTACAGCTCTGTATACACTAACAAATCTTACTTTTTCTTACTATGCTCTTGTTCATAATAATAAAAATAGAAATGAAATTGTATTAAAAATAAACAGAATAATAATGGGAAATAAAACAGAAAAAACTACTTGTTAACGAAAACAAAAATTCAAACATCACGAAGGCTAACGCTTTGCTTATCATGCTCTATAGGAGCACCCCAATAATGCTTCAAGCGTTGTCCATTAACCTTGAATGTAGTCCCTATTCTTAGGTCTTTAAAAACAATAGCACCATGAGGATACACTTGAATTACTTCAAATGGTCCTGATCATTGAAATTTTAACTTACCAGGAAATAATTTGAGCCTGGAATTAAACAATAATACCTCCTGTCCAGGTTCAAATTGCCTTGGTAAAATTATGGCATTATGCCATCGCTTGGTCTTTTCCTTATACAAACAAACATTCTCATATTCTTGTGTCTGAAACTCTTCCATCTCATTGAATTCTAGCAATCTCTTGCCGCTAACAGCAGCCCAATCCATGTTCAGCTTCTTAATCACCCAAAACACTTTATGATCAAGTTCAACAGGTAAATGACATAGATTACCGTAAACAAGTTTAAAAGGTGACATCCCTAGTAGTGTTTTAAATGCAGTTCGGTATGCCCATAGAGCTTCATCCAATATAGTAGACCAGTTCTTTCGAGATGGATTCCTACTTTTTTCAAAATTTGTTTTATTTCACTATTAGAAATTTCAGCTTGGTCATTCATCTGAGGGTGATATGCTGTGGCAATTCTATGTTTAACCCCATACTTGTGCAAGGAATTGGCCATCATTTTGCAATTAAAATGGGATCCCTCATTAATGATAATGGCTCTCAGTGTACCAAATCGTGTGAAAATGTTCTTATGTAAAAATTTCAATACTGACTTATCATCATTAGAGGCTAGGGCTACTGCTTCTACCCACTTTTAAACATAGTGTACTACCAAAAATATGTATAGCTTACCCACAGATGGTGGAAACGAACCCATAAAGTCTATTCTCTATACATCAAACAGTTCAATCTCCAATATACTCTACAATGACATTTCCTGTTCCCTGAAAATGGCCACACGACCTATAAAATTCATGAGCATCTTTTAATAAACTTGGCTAATAGAATCTTTATAGGAGTACTTTGGCAGTTGTTTTCACCCCTCCAAAATGTCCTCCATATGGGGCTGAGTGACAATGTTGTAAGACACTATGCATCTCATCGTTAAAAGAGACGTAGGGATTAGATTTATACTTGCGCCTAGATCACATAATGGTTTTCCTACATAATGATTTCCAATTGAACATGAGATAGTCAAACTCCTTGGGTCATTCAACTTTTGAGGCAATTTATTCATCAACATTACTGTGCACCCTTCAGTGAGAGTAGCAGTCTCAAATTCTCCCAATCTACGTTTCTTCGATAGTATATCCTTCATGAATTTCACATAATTGGGCATTTGCTCCAAAGCTTTAATTAGAAATTTGTTAATATGGAGTTGCTTCAAAACCTCTAATTTTTTTTTAAACTGAGTATCTTGTTTAGATTTATGGAATCGCTGTGGAAAAGGTAGAGGTTGTCGCCCCTTAGGTTGATGATGCTTTGCTGTGGCATTTTTGTTGGCAACATGATCTGGTTCTGCCACAACATTCTTTTGCTAATGATTTTCAGATGTTGTATGCTTTTCAGATGGTTTTGGGATCTTTACCTGATTTTTACTTGCACTATCCTCTTCTGCAGAGGTATTGTGAACAACTTCACTCAACTGAGTCCCGCTTCTAAGGGTGATTACTTTGCAATGCTCCTTGCCTTGTGTTCTTGAATTCTCGGTATCACTAGGCAATGCTCCGTGTGGCCATTAATTTAGAGCATTTGCTATTTGCCCCACTTGATTTTCAAGCGCTCTATGAGGTGCTGCCTGACTCTGAATTACAACATCATTCTTGGCTATATATTCCTTTAACAAGTCTTCATTAGAATTAGAAAATGGTACCTGACCTTGTTGAGCATTTTTCCTTGGCATAGGATGATTATAACCAAACAGTGCATTGTTGACATTCTATCTTGTGGCATTTTTGAAATTTCATACACCTTGATTACCCTAACTAAAATTTGAATGTTTCTTTCACCCTGAATTGTAAGTGTTGGAATATGGATTGCTATTCTGATTAGAATTACCCATATTTTTGGTCTAACTATTCCTGGATTCAAATCATCTAGCATTGGGATGACATGCTCTCTAATTGGCCTATCTCGTTCATCCACCACACGTCAAATGGGAGGATTTTCATTGCAATCATTTATCATTAAGATCATTACTATTTCCATACATTTTTCTCAATTTTTTTCTCTTTCTCTGCAAGGTTTTGTCCATCTCTGGATCAAAAAGGTATTTTGTCTTAGCAGGAATGCCTCTTCTTATGCACTGATGGCAAACCTGTAAAAAGTAAATACAAAGTTAAATAAAATCTATTAAGTAAATAACCAAACTAAACTTCACCAAATTGCCAATCCTCAGCAACGGAGCCAAAAACTTGTCGCGTGTAAAATGATATGTTATTCTATGCAAGTATACACGCCAGTTTAAGTAATAAAGTAATGAGTGAATATCGTTTCCATGAGGATTAGATTGAGGCACAAAAGGGGTCATGTTATTATAATAAAATGCGATTAATACTATGGCAAAGTTAATGATAAATATGCAGTGGAAATTAGTGGAGTAAGGATGTAAGTAATACGTGGAATTAATGAATAATTGGAAATGGTATGGCAAAAGTAAAAGTAGAAATTTAATGGAAATAACAAGAGTGATTATCTGTATAAAATGTAAACAAAGAAATAAACAACTAAAAATGTTGTGACAAAGATACTACGACAAGGAATAAGGATAGAGTGATGTTGATTCGGAAGGTCAAGGTTACCCAGAATCGACCCCGACTATCAATAATGCCTTGGTAAAATTGTATCTACTTTACTGCATAGAAGAGTTATAAAATCACCTGCCTCTTGCGAGGACAAAACCTCAAGTTACCTTTCCCTTGTTTAGAGGAATTTTAGATATCTTGCATGGGTTCCTTCTGTATGATTGTGACTCTATGTCTAGAGTATACTACAAGTGTCTATCGAATACTTGCTCATCTCATTTAATTTTAATCCAACCAATCCAACCCTTTTTGAATTAGAATTAGTTTATAAGTATGTGAATATTCTTCTATGTCTAGAGATCACTGTAATTTAATTAAGAAATAAGAACAATCAAACGAAACAATAAAGTAAATCAGATATATACTGCATCAATAAAAATAGTTTAAGGTTTCATCGAAAGTAATCCCAACCCTATGAGATTTAGCTCATGGGCTGGGTAATAAAAATCCAAACCAAAACAATATCCGACATCATGATCAAGCACTCCAATTCAATCTTTTGAAGAAAGGCTTAATGGAAATAACAAAAGAACGTCAGGAAACTCTTGCTTGCCCAGTCCAAACTTTAGCAGCACATTGTCTTATGACAACTAAAGAGGATTACCTTCATCTTCCTTTCTTTTGCGCAGCTGAACCCTTATCCACGCCTTAGGATCTCTCCCACCTTTTGTTCATTGTTTGTGAGGTACCCTTCATTAATTTTTATAGATAGATTAGGCTAGGGTCAGCTAACAACTCATGATTATCTTCTCCTCTTTTAGGGGTTTATCTGGTACAAGTTTGAATTTGAATTTGAACTGGGACTACTGCACGAAAAATGTTGACTTGATCTTCCCGGCATTGCCACGACATCATGCTGGCAAACTATCTGCATTTTGCCCTGACAAAACTTCACTCCTTTATTTCCTCGTTTCCAAACCCGTTCCCACCACATCAACACAAAAACTCTACCACAAGCGATTAAAAACACTTAATTCCACCAGAGTCCAAGTACTAATGCCATATTAAAAATGCTAACTAAAATGTCCTAAAAATGCAACAAAATGTATTTAAGTACAAGCAATTAGCTAGGTCTAAAGGCATGAAATATAACTATTTTCAAGAGTAACCTAGAGGAAAAATGTGAACAAATGATATTATAGATGTGTTTGAGCTCAAAACCTTATATGTTAATGATGTTGTTTGAATTCTTGATAGGTATATTTGTATTACATAATGATTTTGTATGTGATAAGGAATTGAGGTAAGTAAATGTTTATATTGTATGAGCTTACTAAGTATTTTAAATCCTTACTCGTGATACTACTTTTTTGTAGATTTTGGACATCTGGAATGTGTCGGTCAGATCAGCAAGAAGCTCACACATCTCTCGATTTAGTAGACTTTTAATCTTTTGAAGTTGGTTTCTTGTGGCATGTACATCGGATGGTTAACCTTTGTAAGATAGTGAACATGTTTGGCATACTAGTTTTGTATACAAGCTTATATATGACACTTGGTTTATGTTATTTGGTTGGTGCCAAATTGATAATTGGAAGATTAATGATAACGGTAAAATTTTGAATGGTATTATGCATATGAAATAGGTTGTGCTATGAAATGGTTTAAAACCTTGATATGAATTGTATTTGATTCAATTTATTGAATTGTTGGTGCCAATGAGGGCACATTGGTTGTATGTTTAAATGACTATCAGAGTTAATGTTTTAGCTTAAAAATATGTATGTTTTGGTGTGGAAATGAATACATAAATTGGGATTATAGGCCATTTAGCTTAGATTGTATAAAACTTGCAAAAATAGGTCATTTATGCTGCACACAGGCTATCACAGTGCTCTCTGTCACACATGGGTTGTTGACACGATCGTGAATGCTAAAAAATTCAAGTTGGTTACATGACCTTGACCCCTGTTTCACATTTTTACCCTTCTTCTTGTAAAAGTTTCAAAATAATCCTAAATTGATTCCAAGTCCGTTTAAGAGCTTTCATAAGCTCGATTGAGACTCAGTTTTGTTTGTAATGCATGTTAAACATAAACTTAATTTGTATATATATTTATTTAAAGAATAATATTGAGTAATTTTCATCTGAATGTTTCTATTTACTTTTGTAGAATCTTGTAGCTCAAGTCCGGTGACTAGATCGGGTATGGGGTGTTACAGATACAAGTTCTAATGTCATTATGTCATGAATCGTCATGACATAGAGAACCTTTACTTGCATCGTGGGACTTCTCTTTAGGACGATGCGACCCTCATCGTCCGACATCACAGTCTATTTATTTGCTTGCAGGGCTAGCTCGTTACGACGTCGTGGGGCCACATTGGTACGTGGCTTACTCGTTGGGACAATGTGATTTCTCACATCGAAATGAGGCTTGCTCTTTGTGAAGCATTGTTGTCCTCGTGACGACATCATGACAATTTTGGCCTTCCCATGCATGAATTTTTTACTCATCGTTTCATTTTCACAAACTCAAAAATACCTAAAAATACAAAAAGTACTCTGATTAAAACTATTAACAAAATAATTAAAATACGATGAAAGTTAAGAATTTAAAATTAAAAGAAATTCAAATGAAAAGTCATTTTTTAGAATTGGGACGATCCATATCGCTCTCATCAAAGAACTTCCAGCTAGTCCTCGAGACTTTGTTCTATCGTTTGTTCCTCCATCAAGAGATTTAAATCAGCACCATCGGTCAATACCATTGACGTTGCCTAATCTTTGACTGACGTGACATCTACATTACAAGCCATTTGGTGTTGAACCCTAGCCAACCTCAAATTGATGTTCAAGATATTATTACTTCGAGCCTTTGAGCCTCCATGTCCCGTGAGGCTTTGTGTACTCAAACTTTATCTTTAGTTTCAAATGAGAACTAGACAAACTCATTGGTTTATTTAATTGACGCCTTAATGGTTTTGGCCAAAAAGTGTATGGGCTCGTATACTCTTTCATTCAGAGTCTGGTTAATCTCCATTTTAATGGTTAGATCTACTTCTATGAATACATCTACATCTACAATTAGGCCTATTTCTATGTGAATTGTATCAAAGATGCCTTCGGCTATTTCAATGCCTCGCCGTGGTCTCTGGTTCCAAACTCTTGCTAACTATTGTCATCTAACTCGAAGTGATTCACAATGATATAGTGGTTCTCATGATCTGGGTTGGGAACATTATGTCTGACCTCTTCCAATAGGGTCTTTACTTGTTTTAACTTTCGAGGTAATTCCTCGAAATGGTCCACTTGTTTTGAATTCTATCTATGGTACCTTGGAATTCTAGATTGCAGGGAAAAGACTGATATTCATCTGACTAAAAAGAAATTTTGGATGAATAATTATAGTTTCCAAGACTACAATCATAACTCGATTGATTCATTTTGAGACTCCATTTGCCTTTGTTGATCTCTGATTACGCATATGTTGCTCATACAAGAATTTACATACATTATCATCCATGATTCAGTCCATTTCTTGCTGAGTTGAATATTCGCGCACATTGTATTCTCCTAATCTGCCACAAATCGTAGTGGCATATTTGGTATTTTTTAGCACTTAGCGAGATTATTTTCTAAGCATTTTAATATGTTTTATTGCATTTTTGCATTTCTTAGTTAAGGATTAAAATATTGTAAAATAAGCATTTTTACGTAGTATTTTGAGTTAGTTGACCTAATCGGGCCAATGTCGGCCTTAAAGTGATTTTAACACTTTAATTGAGTGTGCAGGACACCTAATTTTAGGCTTAAGAGCATAAGGAATGGAAGTCGAGTCATAGTGCAAGCTTCTCAAGTCGTCACACAACCGAGTTGATAAGGAAAATCATATTTAAATTTTTGTTTCACAACACGCAAAATTCTGTGTCCCGACACATGTGTGACGTAAGGCAAAAAATAAGCAAAGGTGTTTTCATTCACACAATACATCTTTTTGTGTAATTAAGACTGATGTTTACCCTAATTAGGACTACTAGACTCTCCTATAAATAGTTAAGTTGTGGAAAGCTTATGAACTTATTGCGTAGTTTCAATATTTAATTATATATCTTTATCTTTAACATTTAATATTGATTTTCATAAAATGATTTTTAATAAGTATTGTTTAGACTTATTGCTGTAGATAATAATATTTTTAGATTTAACTCAACCTCCTTTGGTTACGATCCTCGGAATACTTTGCAGTGTACTATTGTAACACTAATCTATATTACAATTTGACATGTTCGCTTGCAAATATCACACATAATTTATATTTATTTATTTGCACGATTTTAAATCTAAAGGTTTGCACATTTGGATGTGATCATGTTTGTAACATCCCAAAATAGGGCCTAAATAGAATAGTGGTTGTGAAACCACGAATCTGAGGTAGAAAAGTTTATTGTGATTAATTTTTATGATTTACCGATTGATTGGATGCATGTGTTAGAATACCGATAAGAAACTTTAGTGATTGCATGTCTGAATTGCATATTAGGGTTTAATTGCAAAAATGGGTAAATATGAGCTTTAGATGATAAAAGATTTAATTGAAGTGCATAATTGAAGTAGAGCTCCTTAAATGGTAATTAGGCCATTAGATTTTCATGGACAAAAATGGGCATGCATAGATAAAAATAACTAAAGTTTTAATGAAGGGCATTTTAGTCATTTGGTAATAAAAAGAATTAAAAGGGAAAAAGATGGAAAAATGTGTTCATCTTCTTCCATAGGGCCAAAACTTCAAGGGATTCCATAGCTAGGGTTTCTTCACTTTCTCAAGCTCATAGTAAGTGCATCCAAGCCCCATTTTTAATGTTTTTTTACATTTTTGGAGTCCTCGTAGCTCGGTTTAGCTTATTTTACCATTAATTCATGTTAGGGTTCATATTTGGAAAAGTACCCATAGGTAAGATGTGTTTATTTTGATGTTTATGGTAGAATATGAAGCTTGAAATTATGTTAAACAACTTTTGCTAGGCGATTTTAACTGAAAACGAGTAAAACGACATAATCGGTAAAAATACTTAATGTGCATTAGTAAATGTTAGAGTGGGAATTTGATGTTGCCATAGAAGGGAAAGATGTTCAGCGTATCATAAAACATAAGAATAAGGGATGAAGTTTAATTTTCGAGCTTTGGGGAAAAGTGTAAATATGCAAAAGTTTAAGGGTAAAATTGTATTTTTTCCAAAGTTCGAGTCAAGGACTGTTTTGATGAATGTGAGTATTAAATAATCTAAATTTACAATTATAGATCAAGTGGAACGAAATCTAGAGTTAGACCGGGGAAACAAAAAGGTTAAGGACTCAGTTGCTAGATTTGATCGTATTTTGTACCGAGGTAAGTTTATGGTAAATAAATGCAATAATTTAATAATTATTATTAATGTTGTTATTTTCCAGCAATTATGTACTTATTTCATGAAATTATTTAATGTTGACTCAAGTATGTGATGATAAAGAATCAGTGTTTAAAAGTCTCGTTGAAACATTAGGAATGTATCGGATACAAATGTCATGACATTAAGGGGATGAGATCCCATGTAAGACCATGTCTAGGACATGGCATTGGCATTATTGAGTTTATGATAGGTACCACGTAAGACCATGTCTAGGGCATGGCATTGGCACCAAGATGAGAGGTCCCCCGTAAGACCATGTCTGGGACATGGCATGGGCACCGATATGAGAACTCCCATGTAAGACCATATTTGGGATATGGCATTGGTAGTACAGGAAACATCCCATGTAAGACCATTTCTGGGACTTGGCTTTGACATGTTATTATCAGACAGGAGACCCGAGTATCCTTAATATTCCAAGTAGTTCAACGGGCTAGTAAATAGACTATGTTACATGAAAGTTCAGGTAAAAGTATAATAAATAGATTCAGGTGAGTTATAAGGGTTAAGAATATTTTAGTTATCAGTTGAGAAAGAAATTTCAGTAAAGGAGGAGAAGTTATAATCATGAGTTATTTAAGTAAGCAAGTAAGTAAACAAGTAAGAGAGTAAGTAAAGAAAAAGCAAAGACTATGATACTTGATGATGATTTATGAGTATAATTATTTATGATAAATGTTGTTATTTATTTTCTTGTAAACTTACTAAGCTTTACGCTTACTCCCTTTATTTTCCTTTTTTTTATAGTATCGCCAAGCCTATTCAGGGATCGTAAGGATGTCGGAGATCGTTTCACATTATCAACAAACCATCTCGGTATTTTGTGGTTCAAAATGTTTTAAGTTAGGGCATGTATAGGGACTTAGTCATTTTGTGTGTGTGTCCTTATGATATGGCTAATGAATAGCATGCAAATACTCAATAATGATTAGCCATTGAAATGACTATTTAAGAACATATTTTGGTGTTATGTATGCCTAAATAATAGTTAATATAAAGAAATTATAAAAGAGTAAAAATTTGCAATGGAACAGTTTTTGGACAGCAACAATGACGTGATTTTGAAAAATCCCCAAGGATAGTAAAAATGGAATTAGAGAGTGAATGAGACATAGAATTAAAGCTTATCAAGTCTATTTTCACATGAAAGAAACAGTGTAGGAAAACATATTTTATATTTTCTAATATTTGAATTTTAGTGAGACAGGGTCAGAATGGTTTTTGAAGTCCCCTATTCTAACTTTAGGAAATCATTAAAAATTGTATAGAAAGAATTATGAGTCATAATTTATATTTCTAGATTCCTTAGTGAGTCTACTTTCAATAGAAACAAGAAAAATCACCATATGAAGCCGTACAATGAGATAATTGATTTCTAGTGAATACGGGTCAGAATCGTAAGACAGTGAAATAGGGGAGATTTTAACGAATAAACTATACTATTTGGCTAATCCAAAAATTTTGGAAATTTTATAATAAGAAAATATATGAGTATAGTTTCAGGGAAAATTTATGGATCTAAATTTTGAGTTTCGTAACTCGAGTTATAATTAAATTAGTGACTGTTACGCAAGGGGATAGTTTTATTGTGAGTAGTGAAATAAATTATTTTGATTTGTTTAAGTATTCGAAAAATTTTTAATGTTCCCGTTGCATGTTTTAGGGTCTTAAGGGTCCTTTTTAGGGACATATTAATTGAACGTGAATGAATTAACTTTAAAAGCAAATTTTTATGCTCTGAATTAGTAAGTTAAGTCTGGTAACGCCTCGTGCTCGACTCTGGCAACGGTCTTGGGTAAGGAGTGTTACAAAGTTGCATTGTCCCTATGGCCACTTTACCATTCAACCATGGTATGAAATCACTAAGAGAAGGATTTTATGATCCAAATAACCCACACTTACAAATTGGTTAAATAGGGATGGACAATGAATAGAGAAAGGAACAAGATCGATGAGTTGAGCAATCTAAATTAATCATTAGAGCAAAGTGAGTATAAGTTTAATCAATATGTGGAATGACAAAATAGAGAAGGAAGAAAAGGGAAGAAATTCAACCACTGACAACGATAGTGGTGGTGGCAATAATGATAGTCCGGTGATGAGGGAGCGATGGTCCGACGATGGTTGAAGAAAAGTAACTACATGGGTTTTAGCGCAACAAGGTTGGAGAAGAAAAAAAAATAGAGGAGAGAAACAGAAGAGAAAAAAGACCTGCGATGGTGATCATGTCGGCGATGGGAGGAGAAAAAGAGGAGGAAGAGGAGGTGTGGTGGCCACGAGGCACAATGGTCCGTGGTGGAAGGTTTGGTCACAGTGGAGGATAGGAGCAAATGTTAAAAGAAAGGGTGGTGGTTATTTTTCAAAATGAAGAGAAAATAGATGAGAAAATAAATGAAAAAGAAAGAAAGCAAGAGTAAGAGGGAGGTAGGGACGGCAAAGGGGTGGTGAGAGCTTGGTCAACCATGACTAGGTTCAATGAACCTCAACTAAAGGCAATGTAAGAAGTTTTGGAAAGAAGATAGAGACATCGAGTGAAAAGGGGGATCATGCTCCCTCAACTTAAGGTAAGTTTGACCTATATTGGAGGAAATGAATCCTCCTATTTATAGTGAAAATAAGGTGGATGGCAAGCACTAAAAGCACATGGAAAATGTCTAAAAATTAAATAAAATGAGTGTGAACATGTAGGCTTCAACTTAGGACCACTAAGATAGCTAAGAAGTCACTAAACCACTAGACAAACCACTTGTTTTTATTTTAATAGAAAATATTTAAAACCATGGGATGACCTTTGCTAAGGGTTTAAAATAAATTTGCACCAAAAAAGAATTAATAAGCGGGAAGAGATTCAAACTCAGATAATCCAAAACAGCTCTATCACTACTAAATCACTATAATTGATATTTATTTATTATCAAATGAGTAAAATATTATCTAAATAAAAATTTAGTCGTGACCACTCTCGATTCATTAACCGAACTTCTACTAACCCAGTTTTTGGGATGTGACACCTTATGTCTTATAAGTAGTGATTGTTGCAAACTTCTGGATTTGATATCAAGATTTGGAGATCAAGCTGTTGTTTAGGGTTGTCAAGTGAGTCCCTATGTCGACTCTTGCATGTGTGTTGTGTGTTCTAGAAAATTCTATGAAAATTAACTGAAACATGAAAGCGAAGCTAGATGAATATGATATGACGATTTTGATGTAAAATGAGTAATGGATAAGTCTTGTATGTATGAAGAGTATGAGATCTGACTGGTCTAATTGGGTAATAGGAATCTTGAGGCTAAAGAATGATAGTATATGAATGACTGAAAAGTGTTGTGTAGGTGTCTTTAAAACATGCTATGAAATGTGTCTGTTATGAATGAGTTAGTATGTTTGATGAGTTTGTGTTCGTCTCTATAGAGTCATCTAAAAGGGGTCCATCAGGACTTTAAACACGTACTCTCAAAAAGGACAAGTCCACGGCCATGACACCATATCGTGTAAGAGCATAACTGTGTTATGACATCATATGGAAAGATGATCAACTCTAGACGTACCAACATCCAGAGTAGAAATCCTGTACAAAAGATGTGGAAAAATAATATCCGCGAGTATACAAGTCAGTTTGTAATATAGTTATAACAAAGTAGTTGAGTACTCCGAGGATTGTACCCAAGGGAGGCTAGCACTAAATTAATTCTAACTTACACTTAAATAGATCTAATTAATACTTTAGTTAGATTATAGTATGAAAGATTAAAGAAGGGTTTTTGGATAAAGATAAGAAAATAATAAGAAAAGAAATAACAAAAAACAAACAAAAAGTAAGAAATTAAAAAAGAGAATATATGTCAAATCTAGGCATGAGTGATTAGCTCACTTTGGTAATTGTGATCAACTATCGTCTCGGGTTTTATTGCTCAATCAACTAGTCAATACCCCAGTAGGATCTTCCGATATTTCCACTCAAATACTGAGTCGGTAAGAACTATTTATCTTTTGACCTCACAATCCAGACCAATTTAGGGTTAAGGTGGTCACGGATAGGTCATACCAATTTTTGATTAATTCCCACATTGATGACTTCCCTTCTTGAACAGCTCATTCGTTGCGAAATCCCTACAAAATAGTTAATTATTCATACCTCCACTTGCTAATGCCCCCTAAGAGGATTAGTTCTTTATGGATCTAGTAAACCGTAAAAACTTGAAAGAAAGAATGAACATGAAGAACAATTTCAAGAGTCATCGTTTAGAAGAAGCTATTGTATTGACTTTAAATGCAGAATCCTCACAGAGTTTGAGAATAATTTCAAAATCTAATTTCTTCCCGTAAGTAAATAATAAGGATGGAAATAAAGTCTAAACCCTAAAAGAAAAGACAAACCAAAGTCTAAAACTAAAGAGAAAATTATACAAAGGAAAAAGGTGTATATAAAATGTGTTAATTGAGCCTATTTATAGACTTAGCATGACTTTCATCCTTAACCATAGGGCGCCTAATGTTCCCGGGTTTAAAGCTAGATTGTGTAGACCAAGACACCCCTGGCTCGTTTTAATTTCCCATTCAGAGGCGATGTCGTGACACACTAGGTCTTGTGTCGTGACATTGAGGGCAATATGCTCAGCTTCAGGGTGTCTTTAAGGGTATGTCACAACATCCTCAGGCTGTGTTGTAACATTGAAGGTAGTCTTGGGTTTTTTTAGCTCTACTCCCTATGCTGTGACATCTAATGCTCCAGGTTGCAACCTAGTGACCAATATTGAGTTATTATGCCTTCTAATGGTCTCCTGCACACTCACAAAGTGTACTAGCTCACTCTTAGGCCTCTTTCGGCTTTTAAGCTCAATAAAAGACTCGAATAACACATTTTATTGCACTTAACTAAAATTGTTGAAAGGTAATTAAAACATAACTAAAATGCTTATGTTCAAGCTCCTAAAATGCAAAAACTAGTTTAATATGCTACATCAAATTATAGTAAATTAAAAGAAAAAAAAGGAAGGTTATTACCTAATGGAGTTTCTGCATGACCCAAACGATGAGGGGAAAACCTCACTTAATGTGTATATAGACGAATCCCTATCATGAAAACACCAAGAAAAGGAAGCCTTTTTGGTGATCTTTGATGAAGGAAGCCTTTGTGGTGACCCTTGATAATGGAAGCCATTATGGCAATCTCTGTTGAAGAAAGCCTTTGTGGCAATCCCCAATGAAGGAAGCCATTATGGTGATCTCTGATGAAGGGAGCCTTTGTGGCGATCCCTGATGAAGGATGCCTTTGTGGCGATCACTGATGAAGGTTGCCGTTATGGCAAGCTCTAATGAAGGAAGCCATTATGGAAACATTCGAAAGGAAATGCCTTCATGGAACAGTATAAAGGAAAGCCCTTGCAGCTATCATTTGAAGGGAACACCTTTGTGGCAAACCTTGAATAAAGAAATAGTAAGTATGGAAAACACAGAAGAAATAGTATGTAGGGTGATCTCGTAAGAAATGGCTCAATGTGAAATATTATGACGAATCCTAGATAATATTGAGACATGAACAAGAGAAGCTGGAACGCGCCAGAGTTTGTGGTGAATTCAAAGTATGAGAAAAAGGGACTTGAAGAGCAAATCTGAATGAAAGCTACAACTATATGGTAATGGATAAGAAATCACAGAGAAGGTTAATGAAGAACGTAAGATATGGACCGATAGGGTGGAAAGAAATGTATAATGACTATGAAATGAAGAATGAGTCTAGTGAGATACTCGCCAGAGACTGAACGAAGAACTAGGAACAATAATATCGTGAATTTAGATATCAGATGCGTGTATAAACGATAAAGATAAATTGGGTTTAACTCACTAAGTCCTTCTGAACTTACCTTTATGTTTTATGTCGCAAGTCAGCCAATTGAGAATCGCCAGGAGAGACAATGCCAGGGCAATGCCAATGGACTCACGAGGTGGGCTACTATTCATACAAAGCAAGAGTAGCGATGTGTTTCAGTTTGATAGATATAATGTGAATAAGCTATGGGAGTTTTTATAAGCCTTGTGTTGTATACAGAATGTTTTGGCAGTGTAAATGTAGACATGAGTATTATTGAAGGAAAAATAAGCAAAGTAATTGAATTAAGTTATGGTATTTGCTAGTATGTCCTTGTAATTGTAAATTCTACCACAATGATTCTAGTTATCTAGTGTACATTGGAAACAAAAAATATATAGACTTTTTCAGCTCTTTTTTAGCTCTAATTCATGCAGTTTCGTAGTAATTGTTGTCGAAATTCATATTTTAATTATAAAATAATTAAATTACACTCAAATTATGAACATATTGAATTTTAATTATTTTATAATGAATTCACAAAAATTTGATTTATTTTCGATAGTTTTGTACAAAGGGTAAAAATCGGCTCGACAGTCACCTTGAGAAGCTCGAGCCATTAGGGAATTTTTTTATGAAGTGACCCAAGAGTATGACCAATTATTTTTCCGACCAAGGGACAGACCAATAATAATTAGTAAACATATTTTATAATTAATTTTGACACAAATTGGGTAAAAATTAATTACAAGCCTGATGAAAAGAAAGGGGTTCAATTGTGCTAAGTGAAAAGGATTAATCTACCAAGAAATTTGGCAGCCCAAACTGTCCCATCTAGCTGACCCAATCAACTATTTTAGCTGATTTTTATAATTTCAAATCAACCCTTGAACTTATCTTTAATTTCGTTCATACCCTTCCCTTTTTCAAGCTTGCTATTTTTAGCCACAAACTAAAAATAGCAAATTTAAGTCCAACCATCTCTCCTACCATGCATGGTCGGCCAAGGGAAGAGGTAATGCTTGCTACTTTTAGCTAATTTTAGCAGCCATATCCACCTATAAAAATCCCCTTCACTAATGCCTTGGATCAGTAGAATGAGCAGAGAAGAAAAGAGCACACTAGTCTGGCTTCGGAAAACCACTCAGATTTGTTTTTCCAATTTCCTTCTCTTAATCTTTGTTTTTAGTTTTGTTTTGATCATGAACATGAATATTTGTGTTATTTTTCTTCAATTAAATGACTTAAATTCCTTTCATGTTAGATTAATTGCATTATATCCACTTAGATTATTAAAAATGTGTTTGTGCTATTATTAGGTCTCAGTAAATTGCTCAATTAAATAAAATCATGTTTTGTTATGCTTGCATTGTAATTGTAAGGTAACAATTAAATTAATTATTTAAATGAATTGAAATTGTAATTAATGGACACAATATTTAATTGGTGCAAGTTTAATCTTCTAAGGTAGTTGAGGGTTAAATTAGTGACGGTATTAAACAATACATTAGCCTTGCATAACTTGCAAGATTATTGTGATTAAATTGTTTCAATATAGAGATATATTGTTACCCCACATAATCCTTTATTTGCTTATTAAAATTTCATTAATCGGTTGAATTGACATAGAGATATGTTCAAGAGATTAATAGGTTCTAATAGGTAAGTATGTGCATCGGTTAGCAATTTACCGAGTTGTCATGAAATTATTCGTAATGACATGAACACAACTTAAATTATTCTAAGTTAAAGAATAAAATTGATCTAACACATTGTCATTTTGATTAAACTCATCTTTTAGAAACCGTGCATTGGAATATTTTTACTTTTTATTTTTCTTAGTTAAATTACTTAGATAATTTTTAGTTTTTACAACACCTCTTCAAATTTTTCATCACCAAATTGTTTAAATTTTCATTTCATAAAAATTTTCTTGCATAGTCCCTGTAGGTACGATAACTCAACATTACTTGTCACTTTATTACTTGATACGATAGTGCACACTTGCACATTTTCATCGTTCCAATTTTTTGGCGCCATTGCCGAGGATTGCTTTAAAGACATTATTTGTGAAATTGTTAATTTTTCATTTTGGTTATTTTTCTGTTCAACTTTAATTTAATTATTTTTTTGTGATTGTTTTAAGTGTTTATGAGTATTGATCAAATCATCGACTTACTCCCCATAGATCCTGAAATTGAAAGGAATTTTTGACAAGGAAGAAGACAAGCAGCTTAGAGAATGACTGAAGAGATGAACCTTGAGAACCAAAATCAAGGAAATGGAGCAAATTATGCTCAAAATCCTATCCTTGTTGCTGATGATAGGGATTGAGCCTTGAGATAGTATGTTGTGTCGTTATTTCATAGGCATAATCTGGGTATTAGGAGACTCGAAATCGAGGCACAAAAATTTGAGCTAAAACTAGTCATGTTCCAGATGCTTCAAATAGTGGGCCAATTTAGTGGAATTCCTACTAAAGATCCTCACCTTCACCTCAGATTTTTTATGGAGGTGAGTGATCCCTTCAAGTTAGCCAGATTACTCAAAGATGCACTGCGATTAAAGTTGTTCCCATACTCACTAAGGGAAAGAGTTCGAGCCTGGTTAAACTCATTGCCACCAAACTCTATCACCACATGGAATAAGTTAGCAGAACACTTCTTTATGAAGTACTTCCCACCTAGCAAGAATGCTAAGTTGCGGAATGAGATCACTACCTTCCAACAGATGGATGACAAATCCTTAGATGAGGAGTGGGAAAGACTTAAAGAACTATTACGAAGATGCCCTCATCATGGAATCCCGCATTGTATCCAATTAGAGACATTCTATAACGGTCTCAATGCTCACAGGAGGATGGTAGTAGATGCTTCTGCTAATGGTGCTCTCATTTCTAAGTCTTATAATTAGGCATATGAAATCATTGAGAGAATTGCTAGGAACAATTACCAACAGCCAACCAATTGAGCAGCGTCAAGAAGATGAGTCGTAGGAATACATGAAGTGGACGCTCTTACTTCACTAGCATCTCAAGTATCTTCAATATTCTCAATGCTTAAAAACTTTACTACTAATGGGTTTAATAGTTTTGCATCTCAGCCACTGAATCAATTCGAAAATGTAGCTTGTGTTTATTGTGGGGAAGGGCACTTGTTTGAAGAATACCCATCAAACCCAAAATTTGTGTATTACATGGGTAACCAGAACTAAAATTGAGGTTCCAATTTTTATAAGCCATCTTAGAGAAACTGTAACACCCCGTACCCGAGACCGTTGCCGGAGTCGGACACGAGGGGTTCACAGACTAAATTCGCTTACTATTGCAGTCCATTTTAAATTTTTCCAGACAGCTGGCTAACTGTGTCGCTGTCACCTTAAAAATCATATCTTGAGTTTCACAACTCGAAAATAAGTTTCGTGATTTTTCCCTGAAACTATACTCCTATTTCCATCTACATATTTTTTTCTAGAATTTTTGGTCGGGCCAATTAGTACAGTTTATTAGTTAAAGTCTCCCCTGTTACAGGGTGCGACTACACTGACCTTCATGCATTACAATTCCTATATCTCCCTGTACAGGGCTTCAATACTGATTCCGTTTGTTTCTATAGAAACTAGACTCAGAGAGGAATCTATACATATATGGCATGACTCCTAATTATCTCTGGTTAATTTATAATGAATTTCCAAAGTCGGAACAGGGAATCCAGAAACCGTTCTGGCCCTGTCTCACAAAAACCTAATTATCTCTTAACATACCACTCATATGACCATTTCGTTTCTTCCATATGAAAGTGGATTCATCAAGGTTCATTTAAATAATTTATTCACTATTTAATTCTATTTCTACTATTTTAGTGATTTTCCAAATCTACATCACTGCTGCTGTCAGCATCTGCCTTTAAGGTAGACTTTACCTATTTCATAGTTTCCATGATTCAACTAGCCCTTTTAGCATAAATAGCACAAATTATGATAGTGATTGACCATTCCCATGGCCAATCCTTGTTAAGCATATCCACACCTCTCAATAACCATATCCATACTAAATGATTATAACATTATGCTCAAACATATATAAGCCATTTTCACATGGCTATCCAAAATTATACAAATCCAAAGGGTCCATGACCCACTACAAAAGGGTAGTCCTATACATGCCATTTTCAGAGTTCAACCAAAAGTGTACCAAAAGGGCTTTGATAGTGTGGGCGACTTCAACTTCAATAATCCCGAGTCCGATAGCTGACGAACCAAAATCTATAAAACAGAGATTCAAAGAACGGAGTAAGCATTTAATGCTTAGTAAGTTTTAAGCAAGACAAAGTGTTCTCAATCACTATTATTGGTCATTCATTTCAACTGTTCGATGAAGTTAATCTGAGCTTCATCTCGATCTATAATATCATTAAACGCAACACTTGGCTGCCACATATATACTTTCGAATAATAATGACCTAGATGGTCAAATATTTCCAAAGCACATTCTCACATTTGGAGTTATAATATTAATCACATTTACCTACCTCTTTGATACTGATAATTCACCTCGAAATCACTCCACCGATGAGTAAGTAATACGTACCTGAACATCTTGAATACATAATACTTATTTGATGGTAACTTAATGCAGATACTCAATATCAACGTCTTACTTGAATCCTAGCATTTAGCCGTCGGGTCTTTAAAGCTCGGATATAGTACGAGCACGAAGCCTACGGACATTAATCAGGATAATACTCTCGCATAAAGCCTGCGGAGTTTTAACCCGGATATAGTACTGACACAATTGCCCTTCGGGACTTATCACATTTATACACTTTCACATCCATCACGTTGGCCACTCGGCCCTGTCACATATATACACTTTCACATTCATCACATCGGCCATTAGGCCTCATCACATATATACACTTTCACATTCATCACATCGGCCATTAGGCCTTATCACATATATATACACTTTCACATTAATCACATCGGCCATTAGGCATTATCACATATATATACACTTTCACATTCATCACATTGGCCATTCGGCCTTATCACATATATACACTTTCACATTCATCACATCGGCTATTAGGCCTTATCACATATATACACTTTCACATTCATCACATCGGCCATTAGGCCTTATCACATATATATACACTTTCACATTCATCACATCGGCCATTAGGCCTTATCACATATATATACCTTTCACATTCATCACATCGGCCATTAGGCCTCATCACATATATACACTTTCACATTCATCACATCGGCCATTAGGCCTTATCACATATATACACTTTCACATTCATCACATCGGCCATTAGGCCTTATCACATATATATACACTTTCACATTCATCACATTGGCCATTCGGCCTTATCACATATATACACTTTCACATTCATCACATCGGCCATTAGGCCTTATCACATATATATACACTTTCACATTCATCACATCGGCCATTAGGCCTTATCACATATATATACACTTTCACATTCATCACATCGGCCATTAGGCCTCATCACATATATACACTTTCACATTCATCACATCGGCCATTAGGCCTCATCACATATATACACTTTCACATTCATCACATCGGCCATTAGGCCTCATCACATATATATACACTTTCACATTCATCACATCGGCCATTAGGCCTTATCACATATATACACTTTCAGATTCATCACATCGGCCATTAGGCCTTATCACATATATACACTTTCACATTCATCACATCGGCCATTAGGCCTTATCACATATATACACTTTCACATTCATCACATCGGCCATTAGGCCTTATCACATATATATACACTTTCACATTCATCACATCGGCCATTAGGCCTTATCACATATATATACATTCACATCACAATTATCCAAATATACTTCACATATCACATATACTATCATGTATACACTTTGTCTTGGTCGAATCTACATTAATCATTTCCCAATGAATAATTCAATTTCACGCCATACTATCATTTCATATTCGAATACTCATAAACTTACAATTTCACAAATTTTAATATCAAAGATCCATCTAACACTCATGTATCGTTTTACAATATCACGATTTAGAATTCACGTATGGGTTTAATCAATAGCTTATGAGTAACTAAAACAAGTTTTATCCATGTTTACAACAAAATCACATATTCACTACGAGCTGTTTTCCTGAGCAGTAGTCACTAAATTATTTATAACTGGAGCTACAAAACTCCAAATCACTTGTCGTTAATTTTCCCTGAATATAGACTCGTATATCTTCCATCCATAAAATTTTCAGAATTTTAGGTTTGGCCAATCAATACCAGATTTTTCTTAAAGTTTTTCCTGTTTCACTATTTGACTAATCTGACCACTCTTCACTACGAATCAAATTTCTCATTTTACAGAATTCAAAATGTGTTGTATTTGATTTCATTTGAAACTAGACTCATTAAGGAGTCTAAGCATATAAATTTTATCTTATAACCATTTTTGTACAATTAATAATGATTTTCTAAATACAGAACAGGGGATTTCGGAGTCATTCTAACACCGTCTCACACAACTTTAAACATCTCTTTATACGAAATTTGTTTGCTCACAAGGTCTCTTTTATAAGAAACTAGACTAATTAAGCCTTGATTACATATTTTATTCAGCCTATAATTCCACACCAACAATTTATAGTGATTTTCTAAAATCACGTTACTACTGCTGTCCAAAGCAAATTATTACAATTTGCTCTTAACTTTCCAATTCCAAACACATATGAACTTACCATTTGAGTTTAAGACATATCATGGCCACATCATATCTTATTAAATCAACTCATTATGTCCTATTATGATTGAATTTACTCAACGTTTAATCACTTAAAACTTACCTCGGAAGTGGTCGACGACTAGATATCCACGGCTATTTGTTTACTTTCTCTTTTCCCCCATCCGACTTTGATCCTCTTTGCTCTTAAGCTTAAGTAAAACAATAGATTTGCTTAAGTACTTAACCAATATTATTCACTTAACTATCACATTGGGCAATCACATATCATTTAATCTATATCTAAAACAATAGATTTCAATATGTATCATATTCGATAAAACATACCATGACTCGATTTCATGCTTATTTAATTTAGCTAATTTCATAGCCGATTAATCACCTTACCCCAACATTACTCAATGCCGAATATTAACCCAACATCACAAGCATAATCACCATGAAACTTACCTTGATACACATTTTATCCCATTGCCGAATATATATATATATCACCAAACAAATTTTTATTCACATCTCTATAATTGATCATAATCGGACATTATAAACAAATCAACTAGTTTAGCATTCAAATTCTTCTAATCATTCCTCAATCACTTACTCAATGAACAATAATCCAAGCACATCAAAGCATAGTCGAATGTATCATTCTTCTTAAATTCATATTCGAACACTCAATTAAATACTTACAATTTAGCACTAATTTGGCATTTCAACATAGCCAATTGTCATTAAGCAATTAAGCCACAAATATTCAATTTTACCAAGCTCAACTCATCTATAATCAACCCTCAATACACCTAAGCATCAAAAACAACATCAAAGAAATACAAACATCCATGACCGAATGTCATCTTCATAAATTTACAAAAACATTTGCCATGAGTTAGCTTCTATACTTGATGACCACTCCAAATATACAAAGACTTTCAATGAAAGAGCATTAACATACCTCTTCCTAAACATCAACCAACCCATCATGAAGCAACAAAATCCTCTTCTTCTTCCTTCCTCAAGTCACGGCAATAGGGGGAGCAAGGATGAGACAACTTTGTTTTCATCACCCCTCCCTTTTTATTACTTTATTACTAACCTTTTATTTTATTATTTCTAACATAAATCACTAACACAAAAATGTTTATAATAGGCTTTAACCCATAGCATGGCCGGCCACTACTTGTCATAGGTGGAAATTTGACATGCAAGCCCATTATTTTCATAACATGCACTAATAGGTCATTATAGATTAACCTATCACCTTTTAAAAGTGCCACACATAAGTCCTATTAATTAAATTCACATGCAATCGACTAAATCGAAGCTCAAAACTTTCACACATTCATATTCACATATTTTAGACAATAAATATCATATTCAAATAATTTGGTGACTCGGTTTAGCGGTCCCGAAACCGCTTTTCGACTAGGGTCATTTTAGGGCTGTCACAACTCTCCCCCACTTAAGAAATTTTCGTCCCCGAAAATTTCTACCGATGCATAGTTTAGGATAACGTCCTCTTATTGAATTATATCCACAAAGACATTAGCTCATCGATAGCAATTGTAATTCATTATTGATTTCGCATCGATCTATAAAATCATTTTCTTATCTTAAAACAAATACATAAACATTTCTACAAGTATGCGCTTATATCTCATTTTCTTGATTTCATAAGCAATAATCACTTAACTTAATTCACAATTGCATTTCAAACACATATTAAGTACATATTAACATGTATAATTCACATCATCAACCCACATATTTGTAACCCACATTTTCATTCATGTATAAGCTGTAACCTGACCGAAAGTACACATATACTCAAACATCCCAATAAATATCCTTTATAACTCCATCATATCTCACTATTCAACTTAACCTATTTCCAACAGAAAATCAACTTCCACATACCTGAACATTGAATTCATTTAGCACATTTAATCACTGTTAACGATACCCGTTGAATCATTCGAAATCATTACGGATACTCATTAAGCACATATAGCTCTTACAATGCCATATCCTAGATATGGTCTTACATATGCTCACACATCGAGCCGATGCCATGTCCCAGACATGGTCTTACACACTATCTCAAATCAATGCCTTCGTCCCAGACGAGGTCTTACATGAATTCCACTTCACACACTTAGTGCCCACTGACCGATCTCGCACTCATAGTGCTCGATTAAAGGAATTCGCACACACACAGTGCCTCTAATCATTCACACACATAGTGCTCTTATTCATTCGTTATTACACATTGAAATGACTTAACCAAGTCTATAAACATCATGTATGAACACTTTTAAACATATCATCTCATTTAAATTTGAATTCATATAGTAATGAATACTTAAACTTTGCTCAAATTACCGGCACGAAGCCTACTAGGCACGAAGGCCCGAATACACGTCACCAGCATGATTGCTCTTCGGGACCTAGCCCGGATATAACACCAGCACGAATGCTCTTCGAGGTTTAGCACGGATATATTACTAGCACGAATGCTCTTCGGAACTTAGCCCGGATACATCACTAGCATGAATGCTCTTCGGGACTTAGTCCGGATACATCACTAGCACGAATGCTCTTCGGGACTTAGCCCGGATACATCACTAGCATGAATGCTCTTCGGGACTTAGCCCGGGTACATCACTAGCATGAATGCTCTTCGGGACTTAGCCCGGATCATCGTCGAGACCTTTAGCTCGGATGAAATCTCCACACAAGGCCAGCGAATTTTAATCCGGACATAATCTCTTCATATAGTCAGCGGGTCTTTAAACTCGGATTCACACCACTGAGTCTCATACATATTTATTCACATGTTATCATGTTTCACATGGCACAAATCACATTTATAATTTAATCAATTCATTCACATGTAAACATATAACATGATTCTTGACTTTAAGTCGTAAATATCATTCAAATCTAATACATGTATGCTTCTTTTACTAAACTTTCAGCTCAATAAGCAATCACACAAAAGCATATATCCCCAATCTCTTCCTTTGTTCATTTCTCTAATAACCTTATTATGATAAGGACAATGGGACATCATTCATCTATCATACATGTATATCATGGCATTTTAAGTTAAATACCAAATTCAATTACTCAAAACTTACTTATGTTATACCCTTCTCAATATTGACACGTCATAAGCATGTCTCAGTCCTCTCAATACCATCTGCTACAGCTCGATCGGGATCAGAATTCATTACAATAAATAAACACATTTTCAATTGTCAGAAATCACCACACTATCAAATAATCACATAATGGCATGTATAGCTAGACCCAAACGTATTACGGTAGTCCTAGAATCGACTAAACCGTAGCTCTGATACCAATAAAATTGTAACACCCCGTACCCGAGACCGTTGCCAGAGTCGGACACGAGGGGTTCACAGACTAAATTCGCTTACTATCGCAGTCCATTTTAAATTTTTCCAGACAGCTGGCTAACTGTGTCACTGTCACCTTAAAAATCATATCTTGAGTTTCACAACTCGAAAATCAGTTTCGTGATTTTTCCCTGAAACTAGACTCCTATTTCCATCTACATATTTTTTTCTAGAATTTTTGGTCTGGCCAATTAGTACAGTTTATTAGTTAAAGTCTCCCCTGTTACAGGGTGCGACTACACTGACCTTCATGCATTACAATTCGGATATCTCCCTGTACAGGGCTTCAATACTGATTCCGTTTGTTTCTATAGAAACTAGACTCAGAGAGGAATCTATACATATATGGCATGACTCCTAATTATCTCTGGTTAATTTATAATGAATTTCCAAAGTCGGAACAGGGAATCCAGAAACCATTCTGGCACTGTCTCACAAAAACCTAATTATCTCTTAACATACCACTCATATGACCATTTCGTTTCTTCCATATGAAAGTGGATTCATCAAGGTTCATTTAAATAATTTATTCACTATTTAATTCTATTCCTAGTATTTTTAGTGATTTTCCAAATCTACATCACTGCTGCTGTCAGCATCTGCCTTTAAGGTAGACTTTACCTATTTCATAGTTTCCATGATTCAACTAGCCCTTTTTGTGACAGCCCAAAATTGACACTAGTCGGGAAGTGGTTTCAGGACCGCTAAACCGAGTCACCGAAATGTTTGAATGTGATATTTATTGTCTAGAATATGTAATTATGAATGTGTGAAAATTTCAAGCTTCGATTTAGTCGATTGCATGTGAGTTTTAGTAAATAGGACTTATGTGAGAAAATTTTGAAATGTGATAGGTCAAAGCATAAGGACCTATTAGTGCATGTTGAAAAAGGGGGGACTTGCATGTCAATTTCCCCCCTCTATTAGTAGTGGCCGGCCATGACAAGTATGGTAGACCAAGTGTGATGGGCAAGACATGTCATAGACATGTTGTGTTGGTGCATCATGGGTGGAAACAATAAAATAATGAGCATGGTAATTAAATAATGAAAGGGAGGAGTGATGAAAAAAAAATAATGGTCTCATCCATGCCCCCCCCTTTTGCCGTGAGTTAAAGAAAAGAAAAGAAAAAAATTTTGTTCATCCTTTTTCATCTTCTTTTGGCCGAAAATTCTAAGGAAGGAGGAAGGAGTTCTTGCTTCATGTTTGGTTTGGAAGAGGATTAGGAGGAGGTTTGGCCATACTTGTATCTAGATTAAGGTATGTTTGAGGTTGTGCCATGAGATTCATGCATGTTTTTAGTTGCTAGCTTGAGTTCTAATTAGCCCATGGTTCAAATCTTTGCTATGTCATGGGAATGATATTCGGCCTAGGTGGATTTTGTGTTAATGCCATTGCATGCTAAATATGAAGCTTGTTAATGATGCATGTGATGGTGGATTGATGATTCTTGAATCTTCTTTTTAGCATTTTTGAGTGAGACATTAAGTTCTTTGTTTAACCATGACCAAAAATTGAAATGGTATGGTGTTGTGATGCATTCGGCCATGGTAGGAAGTAGAAGGGAAAAATATGGTTGTTGTTAGATGAAGTAGAGTCTAACGAATGAGCACATATGTGCATTAGTTGCTAGATGGAGAAGAATCGGCTAGCAAGTTGTGTGCTAAGGCCGAATATAATTTTGTATATTAATGAGTAATGCATGTGTTAAATTGATGGAAAGGGAGAGGATGCTTTACTAGTGTATATATGTGTGTATTAGCCAAGTTTTGAACTTGAAACAAAATGGTGTTTAGTCAATACAAGTGACCATACTTGTAGAATGTATTAAGTGTTGCAATCGGCCCCAACATAGACATGCATATTCGGCCATAGGAAGGAGATTGGTGTTGCATGTATTCGGTTAGAGGCAAGCATATTGATGCTTTTGTCTTGGCTTAGAAAATTCGGCCAAGGGGGAAAATTAGCTAAAATGTTGAGTTTGATTCATGATTCCGTACATATGTGACTTTAATGTCTAATGTATAAATATGGGCTAAGTGCCTTGTGTTCCTCTTTTCGATGCTCAAATGATTAAATCAATTTATTTGTTTAATTAAGCTCAAGAGCAAAGGGGAACTAAATCCGATAAAGGGAAGGAAAAAGTGGTCGAATAGCTATCGGAATCGTTCGACAACATCCGAGGTAAGTTCTTGAGTAAAAGAGCTTAAATTATGATTTGATTAGATCATGTTTTAAGCAAATCAAAATCATGCTCTTTGTGTGTGGCTATTGAGCCGAAATTGCAAGAATGATAAGAGTCTTGTGTTTGAGTTTTGCTAACGAAAATGAAATACGAATGTGCCATGATTTGTTGTTAAATGTGCATGGTTATTTGAATGATGTCCGGGCTAAGTCCCGAAGGCTTTGTGCTAGGTGACCATATCCGGACTAAGATCCGAAGGCATTTGTACGAGTTACTAAATCCGGACTAAGATCCGAAGGCATTTGTGCGAGTTACTAAATCCGGGTTAAGTCCCGAAGGCATTTGTGCGAGTTACTAAGTCCGGGTTAAGTCCCGAAGGCATTTGTGCGAGTTACTATAACCGGGCTATGTCCCGAAGGCATTTGAACGAGTAGCTATATCCGGTTAAATTCCGAAGGTACGTGATTTGGGAATGAATGATCTTGCTGTAAAAATTTCAGTTAATACGCTTGAAACATCCCAACATTGAGGTATGTTTCGTATGTGCTTTGAATTAGTTGAGCCCTTACAAATAAGTATTCGCTCAGTTGATAAATGAGCTACCGGCCTTTGGCTAAGTTGATCTTTGTATATGAATAAAAGGGTTGGTAATGTGAAGTAAGTATGATATTGAAAAATTGTGCATATGAAATTATCCGTTTAGCTACATGAATGCTATACTTTTGTTGTGCTGGAATCCCTTGCTCAAAACTTATTAAGCATAAATTGCTTACTCCGTCTCCTTGATTCTCTGTTTTATAGATTTTGGTTCTCCAGCTATCGGACTCGGGATTTTGAAGTCGAAGTCGCCCACACTATCAAAGCCCCCTTTTGGTACAATTTTGGTTGAACTTCGAAATGGCATGTATAGGACTACCCTTTTGTTGTGGGTCATGGACCCTTTGGACTTGTATAATTTTGGATAGCCATGCGAAAATGGCTTATATATGTTTGAGTATAATGTTATAATCATTTGGTATGGATATGATTATTGAGAGGTGTGGATATGCTTAACAAGGATTGGCCATGGGAATGGTTAATCACTATCATAAATTGTGCTATTTATGCTAAAAGGGCTAGTTGAATCATGGAAACTATGAAATAGGTAAAGTCTACCTTAAAGGCAGATGCTGACAGCAGCAGTGATGTAGATTTGGAAAATCACTAAAAATAGTAGAAATGGAATTAAATAGTGAATAAATTATGTAAACGAACCTTGATTAATCTATTTTCATAGGAAAGTAACAAAACGATCATATGGACAGTATGTTAAGAGATATTCAGGTTCTCGTAAGACAGGGCCAGAACGGTTTCTGGATTCCCTGTTTCGACTTTGGAAATTCATTATAAATTAACCAGAGATAATTAGGAGTCATTCCATATATGTATAGATTCCTCTTTGATTCTAGTTTCTATAGAAACAAACGACATCAGTATTGAAGCCCTGTACAGGGAGATATCCAAGTCGTAATGCGCAAAGGTCAGTGTAGTCGATCCCTGTAACATGGGAGAGACTTTGACTAATAAACTGTACTAATTGGCCCAACCAAAAATTCTAGAAAAAAATATGTAGATGGGCATATGAGACTAGTTGCAGGGAAAATTTACAGAACTGGATTCCGAGTTTCTGAACTCAAGATATGATTTTTAAAGCGACTAGTACACAGATTGGCAGTGTCTGGGAAATTTTTTTTATAAGTGGTTTAAAGTCTGTTAACACCTCGTGTTCGACTCCGGTGACGGTCTCGGGTTCGGGGTGTTACACTTTTAGCATAAATAGCACAAATTATGATAGTGATTGACCATTCCCATGGCCAATCCTTGTTAAGCATATCCACACCTCTCAATAACCATATCCATACTAAATGATTATAACATTATGCTCAAACATATATAAGCCATTTTCACATGGCTATCCAAAATTATACAAATCCAAAGGGTCCATGACCCACTACAAAAGGGTAGTCCTATACCTGCCATTTTCAGAGTTCAACCAAAAGTGTACCAAAAGGGCTTTGATAGTGTGGGCGACTTCGACTTCAATAATCCCGAGTCCGATAGCTGACGAACCAAAATCTATAAAACAGAGATTCAAAGAACGGAGTAAGCATTTAATGCTTAGTAAGTTTTAAGCAAGACAAAGTGTTCTCAATCACTATTATTGGTCATTCATTTCAACTGTTCGATGAAGTTAATCTGAGCTTCATCTCGATCTATAATATCATTAAACGCAACACTTGGCTGCCACATATATACTTTCGAATAATAATGACCTAGATGGTCAAATATTTCCAAAGCACATTCTCACATTTGGAGTTATAATATTAATCACATTTACCTACCTCTTTGATACTGATAATTCACCTCGAAATCACTCCACCGATGAGTAAGTAATACGTACCTGAACATCTTGAATACATAATACTTATTTGATGGTAACTTAATGCAGATACTCAATATCAAAGTCTTACTTGAATCCTAGCATTTAGCCGTCGGGTCTTTAAAGCTCGGATATAGTACGAGCACGAAGCCTACGGACATTAATCAGGATAATACTCTGGCATAAAGCCTGCGGGGTTTTAACCCGGATATAGTACTGACACAATTGCCCTTCGGGACTTATCACATTTATACACTTTCACATCCATCACGTTGGCCACTCGGCCCTGTCACATATATACACTTTCACATTCATCACATCGGCCATTAGGCCTCATCACATATATACACTTTCACATTCATCACATCGGCTATTAGGCCTTATCACATATATACACTTTCACATTCATCACATCGGCCATTAGGCCTTATCACATATATATACACTTTCACATTCATCACATCGGCCATTAGGCCTTATCACATATATATACACTTTCACATTCATCACATTGGCCATTCGGCCTTATCACATATATACACTTCACATTCATCACATCGGCCATTAGGCCTTATCACATATATATACACTTTCACATTCATCACATCGGCCATTAGGCCTTATCACAAATATATACACTTTCACATTCATCACATCGGCCATTAGGCCTCATCACATACATACACTTTCACATTCATCACATCGGCCATTAGGCCTCATCACATATATACACTTTCACATTCATCACATCGGCCATTAGGCCTCATCACATATATATACACTTTAACATTCATCACATCGGCCATTAGGCCTTATCACATATATATACACTTTCACATTCATCACATTGGCCATTCGGCCTTATCACATATATACAGTTTCACATTCATCACATCGGCCATTAGGCCTTATCACATATATACACTTTCACATTCATCACATCGGCCATTAGGCCTTATCACATATATATACACTTTCACATTCATCACATCGGCCATTAGGCCTTATCACATATATATACACTTTCACATTCATCACATCGGCCATTAGGCCTTATCACATATATATACATTCACATCACAATTATCCAAATATACTTCACATATCACATATACTATCATGTATACACTTTGTCTTGGCCGAATCTACATTAATCATTTCCCAATGAATAATTCAATTTCACGCCATACTATCATTTCATATTCGAATACTCATAAACTTACAATTTCACAAATTTTAATATCAAAGATCCATCTAACACTCATGTATCGTTTTACAATATCACGATTTAGAATTCACGTATGGGTTTAATCAATAGCTTATGAGTAACTAAAACAAGTTTTATCCATGTTTACAACAAAATCACATATTCACTACGAGCTGTTTTCCTGGCAGTAGTCACTAAATTATTTATAACTGGAGCTACAAAACTCCAAATCACTTGCCGTTAATTTTCTCTGAATATAGACTCGTATATCTTCCATCCATAAAATTTTCAGAATTTTAGGTTTGGCCAATCAATACCAGATTTTTCTTAAAGTTTTCCCTGTTTCACTGTTTGACTAATCTGACCACTCTTCACTACGAATCAAATTTCTCATTTTACAGAATTCAAAATGTGTTGTATTTGATTTCATTTGAAACTAGACTCATTAAGGAGTCTAAGCATATAAATTTTATCTTATAACCATTTTTGTACAATTTATAATGATTTTCTAAATACAGAACAGGGGATTTCGGAGTCATTCTAACACCGTCTCACACAACTTTAAACATCTCTTTATACGAAATTTGTTTGCTCACAAGGTCTCTTTTATAAGAAACTAGACTAATTAAGCCTTGATTACATATTTTATTCAGCCTATAATTCCACACCAACAATTTATAGTGATTTTCTAAAATCACGTTACTGCTGCTGTCCAAAGCAAATTATTACAATTTGCTCTTAACTTTCCAATTCCAAACACATATGAACTTACCATTTGAGTTTAAGACATATCATGGCCACATCATATCTTATTAAATCAACTCATTATGTCCTATTATGATTGAATTTACTCAACGTTTAATCACTTAAAACTTACCTCGGAAGTGGTCGACGACTAGATATCCACGGCTATTTGTTTACTTTCTCTTTTCCCCCATCCGACTTTGATCCTCTTTGCTCTTAAGCTTAAGTAAAACAATAGATTTGCTTAAGTACTTAACAAATATTATTCACTTAACTATCACATTGGGCAATCACATATCATTTAATCTATATCTAAAACAATAGATTTCAATATGTATCATATTCGATAAAACATACCATGACTCGATTTCATGCTTATTTAATTTAGCTAATTTCATAGCCGATTAATCACCTTACCCCAACATTACTCAATGCCGAATATTAACCCAACATCACAAGCATAATCACCATGAAACTTACCTTGATACACATTTTATCCCATTGCCGAATATATATATATATATCACCAAACAAATTTTTATTCACATCTCTATAATTGATCATAATCGGACATTATAAACAAATCAACTAGTTTAGCATTCAAATTCTTCTAATCATTCCTCAATCACTTACTCAATGAACAATAATCCAAGCACATCAAAGCATAGTCGAATGTATCATTCTTCTTAAATTCATATTCGAACACTCAATTAAATACTTACAATTTAGCACTAATTTGGCATTTCAACATAGCCAATTGTCATTAAGCAATTAAGCCACAAATATTCAATTTTACCAAGCTCAACTCATCTATAATCAACCCTCAATACACCTAAGCATCAAAAACAACATCAAAGAAATACAAACATCCATGACCGAATGTCATCTTCATAAATTTACAAAAACATTTGCCATGAGTTAGCTTCTATACTTGATGACCACTCCAAATATACAAAGACTTTCAATGAAAGAGCATTAACATACCTCTTCCTAAACATCAACCAACCCATCATGAAGCAACAAAATCCTCTTCTTCTTCCTTCCCCAAGTCACGGCAATAGGGGGAGCAAGGATGAGACAACTTTGGTTTCATCACCCCTCCCTTTTTATTACTTTATTACTAACCTTTTATTTTATTATTTCTAACATAAATCACTAACACAAAAATGTTTATAATAGGCTTTAACCCATAGCATGGCCGGCCACTACTTGTCATAGGTGGAAATTTGACATGCAAGCCCATTATTTTCATAACATACACTAATAGGTCCTTATAGATTAACCTATCACCTTTTAAAAGTGCCACACATAAGTCCTATTAATTAAATTCACATGCAATCGACTAAATCGAAGCTCAAAACTTTCACACATTCATATTCACATATTTTAGACAATAAATATCATATTCAAATAATTTGGTGACTCAGTTTAGCGGTCCCGAAACTGCTTTCCGACTAGGGTCATTTTAGGGCTGTCACAGAAACCACCTGAATTTCTCTTGGAGTAACCAAAGGGCTAGACCCGGTAACATTTACTCACAACCCAGACCAACCCGGCCATCTGGATTTACCCAACAAGTTCAGTAACCACCTCAAACTGAATCATCTAATGGCTTAGAAAACTTGTTGAAGACATACATAGAAAAATGATACATTGATCCAAAGTCAAGCAGCCACATTAAAAAACCTAGAAAACCAAATTGGCCAACTTGCAACTGAACTTAAGAACCAACCACACGATGTTCTGCCTAATGATACAGAGAATCCAAGAAATCTGGGGAAAGAACACTGTAAAGCATTGACTCTAAGGAGCAGAAAGATGTTTGAGCCTAACACTATCGAAGTTGAAGAAGAGCCAGTTGATGCTCGAGATAAAGTGGAAGTTCAACCAAGTTTTGAAAATCTAGCTTCAATAAAACCAAAATCTACAAAATACGATAAGGTAACTTCTGACCTAGGCAAATCTGATAAACTAACACCTTTTTTAGATGCAGAAGTGCCACAACAGACAAAGTGCCCAGTTCAAGTTAAGAATCCTCCACCACCCTACCCTCAAAGACTTTAGAAGTAGAAATAGGAAGTCTAGTTCAAGAAATTCCTAGACATATTCAAGCAACTTCATATCAACATCCTGTTGGTACAAGCTCTTAAGTAGATGCCAAACTACGTCAAATTATTGAAGGATATCATGTTTAAAAAAGGAAGACTTGGAGAATTTGAGACGGTAGCTCTGAAAAAGGAATGTAACGCATATCTACAAGATAAACTATCCCCAAAGATGAAGAACCTTGGATGTTTGACCATACCTTTCGATATTGGAGCATCTTATTATGGTAAAGCGCTATGTGATTTGGGTGTGAGCATCAACTTGATGCCCATGTCCATATTCAGAAAGTTAAGGATAGGTGAGGTTCGACCAACTACAATTACACTTTAGTTAGCAAATCGATCCTTAGAACATCTAGAAGGAAAAATTGAGGATGTATTGGTATGTGTAGAAAAAATTATTTTTCCTACTGATTTTGTTATCTTAGACTTTGAAGCAGATAAAAATGTGTCAATCATCCTAAGAGGGTCTTTCCTAGAAACTAGAAGGACCCTTATTGATGTGTAGAAGGGCGAGCTTACCATGCGTGTTAAGGATGACTAGGTAACATTTAATGTTTTTAAATCCATGAGATTTCCTGATGTAATTGATGAGTGTTCTACAGTATCTGAGTTTGAAGATTTAGTTGTAAAAAGGGAACTCAATTCTATTGAGGAACCATTGAAAGAGATCTTAATGTAAAACCCTCTAAGTGATGAGGAAGGGGAGAATTATTTAGCCTTGCTAACAGCTAACCAAAAGGGATTTAATCCGTAATCCTGCTTTGAATCTTTGGAATTAGAGGGTAGAAATTATGTCCAACCAAAAGTGTCAATCGAGGAGCCACCTAAATTGGAACTAAAGGTACTTCCCTCGCACTTAAAATATGTTTATTTAGGTAATGTTTCTACTTTGCATGTGGTTATTTCACTACTGAAATAATTTAAGAAGGCTATCGGAACCATAGTTGATATTCGTGGTATTAGTCCATTCATGTGCATGCACAAGATCATCTTAAAAGATTGATGGATAATAGAGATTGAACCTCATTAAGAAGGACAGGGTGAAGAAGGAAATCATTAAATGGATAGATGCGGGTATAATTTACCCCATCTCCGACGGTTCATGGGTAAGTCCAGTCCAGTGTGTCCAAAGAAAGGAGAAATTACGATCGTGGAGAACGAAAATAACGAGTTAATATCGACCAAAATAGTTACAGGATGGAGAATTGGCATAGATTATTGAAAATTGAACAAGGCGACTAGGAAATATCATTTTCCTTTTTCGTTCTTAGATCAAATACTGGATAGACTCGTGGGGCGAGACTATTACTTCTTTCTTGATAGATACTCAGGGTACAACCAAATCACGGTAGCACTAGAGGACCAACAGAAAACAACATTCACATGCTCATATGGTACATTCACATTTAGATTCATGCCATTTGGTTTATGTAATGCACCTGCTACATTTCAGATATGTATAATGACTATTTTTACTAACATGGTGGAAAAGTTTTTGAAGTTTTTTATAGACAATTTTTCATTGTTTGGAGACACTTATGATGATTGCTTAGCCAATCTAGCCAAGGTACTAAGACAGTGCAAAGAAACAAACCTTGTACTCAACTGGGAAAAGTGTCATTTCATGGTACGAGAAGGTATTGTTTTAGGGCACCGAAGGGATCGAGGTAGATAAAGCAAAGGTAGATGTCATTGAGAAACTCACACCTCCAACATCTGTAAAAGGTGTTAGAAGCTTTTTGGGACACACCGGATTCTATCAAAGATTCATCAAAGACTTCTCCAAAATTGTTAAACCTTTATGCAAATTATTGGAGAAACATACAACATTCAACTTTGATGAAAAATGTTTGAGAGCTTTTAATGATTTGAAGAACCGGCTAGTTTCGACACCCATTATGGTCACACCAGATTAGGAGTTGCCATTTGAATTAATGTGTGACACAAGTGACTTCACAGTAGGAGCTGTGATGGGCTACCGAAGGAACAAAGTTTTTCATCCCATTTACTACGCAGGTCGAACTCTGACGAGAGCGCAATTGAATTATACGATAACTGATAAAGAGTTACTTGCTATTGTATTTGCTTTTTACAAGTTTCAATCTTATCTTGTAGGTACCAAAGTGACTGTCTATACGGATCATTCAGCAATTAAGTACTTACTTTCCAAGAAAGATGCCAAGTCGAGGTTGATCTGATGGGTACTTCTACTTCAAGAGTTTGATCTAGAAATTCAAGATTGAAAAGGGGTATAAAACCAAGTAGCAGATCACTTATCCATATTGGAGCCGGAAGAAGGAACCTCTCCGCTTACACCCATCCAAGAGGCATTCTCAGACGAGCACATACTTAAGGTAAATCAAGTCTAAAACACCCTTAGTTTGCTGATTTTTCTAACTATTTAGCTTACGGTTTGATGCTACTTCATAAGATGTATCAACAAAGGAAAAATTTTCTTCACGATGTGAAGTATTATTTCTTGGAAGAGCCATACCTGTTAAAAAGTGCACAAATCAAATGATCAAGAGATGTGTGGCAAGAAATGAGGTACATAAGATTTTATATCATTTTCACACAACTCCAAGTGGGGGACATTTCGAAGGTTCACATACTGCGACCAAAGTATTGCAAGCCATGGCCAACTGTATTCAAAGATGTGTATGCCTATGTAAAGAGTTGTGATCAATGCTAGAGGGTTAGAAACATCACCAACATAAATAAAATGCACCGAACAAACATTATTGAGGAAGAATTATTCGATGGTTGGGGTATTAAATTTCTTGGTCCTTTCCCTCCTTCATTTGGTCACAAGTATATATTGGAGCAATAAACTACGTATCTAAGTGGGTTGAGGTCGAGGCATATCTGACGAACAATGCCAAGGTTGTAATGAAGTTTTTGCAGAAACATGTGTTCACAAGGTTTAGAACTCCTAGGGCTATTATCAGTGATGAGGGGTCCAATTTTGTGAACAAATGATTCAAATGGTTGCTCGATAGACATGGAGTGAAGCACAAGGTTGCCACAGCTTATCATTCACAAACAAATGGGCAAGCTAAACTGGAAAATAATGAGATAAAAGGTATACTTGAGAAGGTAGTTTGTCCAAACCGATGAGATTGGTCCAAAAGCCTGGATGATGCTTTATGGGCCTATAGGACAACATACAAAACACCTTTAGGGATGTCTCCCTATTGGTTGGTTTTTGGGAAAGTCTATCATTTGCCTTTGGAGTTAGAACATAAAGCTTACTCGGCTCTCCAATATCTCAATTTAGATATCAAGCTTGCTAAAGAGAAATGGATGCTTCAACTTAATAAGTTAGAAAAATTTCGAATATTCTTATATAGAAATGCCAAATTATTCAATGAGAGATTGAAAAGATGGCAGGGCAAGCACATCTGAGTCTGATAATTTGAAGCAGGTCAACAAGTCTTGTTGTTCAATTCCAAATTAAAGTTCTTTCCAGGTAAGTTAAAATCATGTTGGTCCGGTCCATTCACTATTCATCAAGTTTTCCCATATGGGTTTGTTGAACTTCACAGTAACAGAGGTAATTTCAGAGTTAATGCTCAACACTTGAAACATTATTGAGGGGATAAAAACTAGCTCATTTTATCAGAATCTTAAATTATTTTCAATTTTATTTTTAAATAAATGTCTTAGGCTACATTTTATGGATTAGTATGCTAAGCAGGACCGCTTATGACCCCTCCAATCTTTCCTGGGAATTTATTTTAACAAATATTCTTCTCAGTACATATATCCAAAGTGACAAATAAATGTTTAATTTGTTTAATAAAAGGGCCAATTTTTATCCAAGTTTTAGTTTTCTACTCAATTTTCAAATTATCTTTAAGTTCAGGTACCTAATTGAATTATTCTCAATAATTAGCTGACCTTTTTGTAAATATTGAAATTAGTTGTCTTTTCTGTAAATATTTTAAAACAGCTAAAATAAAGGTTTTTAATTTTTATTTTTAAGAAATAGGATAATAAAAATAATATATAATTGTATTTTATATAATATATATTAATAAATATTAAGGTTGTATAAGATTAGAAATGTTCATTATTTTATCATTATTTTACCTAAGAGATTTTATTTCTAAATAAATAAGATAACAACAAATAATATATTAATATACTTTTTATTATATATTAATTGTTATTGACTTTATTTAGCATTAGGAGTAATACTATATTATTATTATTTTTCTTTAGAATTTAGGTTAAACTCTTTCTTTCTTTCACTTCAAATACCACCACCTTTATTCCCCATTTACATCACTTTCAACTCCACCTTTCTTCTATTTTTCCACCACCATACACCATACCTTCAAAACTCCTAAAGCCGTCAGCAACCCTTGCAACCAGCAACAATCGTGCACCCCAGTATCCATCAGCAGCCGCGCACCCTAACTACCCACACCAACAGTTTTGTGTGCCTCACGTAGCATTAGCTTTCCACCCTTTCTTCGCTCACTACTGCACCTTGCTACCCAGCCCACACGTGCCCTTGCATCGCACACACCACCCGTGCACTCCCCTGCTCCCTTTGCACTACGCCACTGTTGCAAGTTACCACAACAATCAAGTTACCAATCAATCACCCTCCAACCAACCCTAACCTGACACTATTTGCTTCACACTCTCATTATTTTCTTAAGTTCTTTTTTTTTACAAAGATGGTACGGAATATCTTTCCAAAATTTTAATTTGTTTTAATTATTTATTTTTTAATTTATTAAGTTGTTAATATTTATTTCTAATTAAATTTTGGGAAACTGCTATTTGTTACCATCTTTTGTAGTATTTAAGTTAAATCATACCTCGCAAAAGAACTCGTGCCTTGTCCAAGTTGAAGAATCACAAAACAAATTCCATTGTGAATAAGCCAAAGCAAGATATGACAACATCTTCAAAAATTAGAAAATTCTTCTAGAAAAAGGTTTTACGTTGAAAGAAAGCAACTATACTAATTTCATGGCGAGTATTCGACAAGTTGCTGAAGCTTTCAATTGGGAAGTGTTTTGTAGGAAAAGACCTAATGTAGATGAAGAGTTAGTCAGGGAATTTTATGCAAATTTGACCTCAAGCGAATTAACAGAAGTCTCTTTCCGAGGAATCAAGGTACTAATAAAATCAAATACTATTAATGAATTCTTTGATTTACCTAATTTCGAAGACGACGAATATTCTTCCTTAATGGAAAATATTGAGGTCGAGAAATTGCAAGATATTTTAAAAGAACTTACAATTCCAGGTTCTAAATGGACTGTGTCAAAGCATGGGACTCAAACTTGTTACAAAGAGTATTTGACACCATTAGCAAAGCTATGGTTTTATTTTATTCGATTCAGTCTTATGCCTATCTCACATGGGACTACGATTTAAATAGAACGAAAGGTCTTGCTATAGTCAATTATGACAATAAAGACCATTGATGTTGGAAAGATCATTCTAAGAGAAATTCGAAACTGTGCCGCTAGATGTTCTGGTCCAGCCTACTTTCCCTTTACAATAACAGTTTTATACTTAAAAGCTAAAATTCTTACAAACCTAAAGAAGACAAGGTATAACCAAGGCACAATCCCAGATTCTATAACAGCAAGCTAAATTGAGCGATGAACCCGAAGAAGAAGAAGTGCCTACAGAGACAGAACCAATGCAGCCAGTTGAAATTCTTAATTTAGCAGAGCTAACCGAACCAAAGTCTAAACCTGACATGGCTACCCCAATGTTTAGAAGTCATTAGCCTCCCCCAGATATTTGTGATGAGCTGTCAAAATTGATGGACATAATGCAACATATGTAGTGGCAACAATAAGCTTATTGAAGATACTCAAAAATACGGATGACGCAATGAGAGGAGCTTTTACGAAAATATTTCATGACCAATTTGTTTTTCTGCTTGAATTTCCTAACTTTATAATTGATCCATGGGTTCCAATGTCGAGGAAAGAATGAGGCAGTTCAAGAAAAAACAAGGATGATGAAGCAAAGGATGGGCTAGATTCTGAATGTAACACCTTCAACCCTTATTCGTCACCATATTAGGGTTACAAAGCATTATCGTAAAAATAGAACATTTCAACATACTTTTCAAACCTTAATATATGCATAACATAATTCATTCATTCACACACAATTCGTCCCTAAATCGAGCCTTCGAAGCCCTAAAAATACATTAGAATCAAATCGGGACCAAATTGGAAACAATTGGAAAGTTCATGAAAAATTTAGAAAATTTTGACTGCAAGGGTCACAGCCGTATGGCCAAGCCGTGTGCCTCACACGGCTGAAACACAAGCCCATGCAATAGGCCATGTAACAATTGACATAGGGGCACACGGCCGTATCTCAGCCCATGTCCTCACCTGTGTAACTCTCTGAATTGGGTGACATGGCCAAATCATACGCCCGTGTGCAAGGTCGTGTGACTTTTTAAATAGCCCCACGCTAACAGCCTAACTTGCATGCACTAAAACCTACAAGGGACACATGTCGTGTTGCCTAGTAGTGTGTCACACGGCTGAGTAACATGCTCGTGTTTCAGACCATGTGGACATGAATTTGCCCAAAAATAAGTCATTTCCATCACCAAATCAAACCTATACCTAAAAGCATTTTGTGCACACAATCAAGACCTCAAAACATGAACAAAACCTATATGAAATGACCAATTCAATATTCTAAGATCATTCAACCAATATGCCATATAAGGCAACTCAAATGCAAACATACAAACTTACCTAAACATGTACACTTTACCACATTTCAATCATACATATACAGTTCAATTTCATTTCCAAAACGTACCATATCTTGACCATATTGAAATAAACTCATCACATACCATTTTGGCCATTCAAACATGCATCAAATCATTTCCACATTAACACATAATAATAAGGCATCAAAAGTACCAATATGACACAAACCAACCAACATCATATGGTACCAAAACTACTTATACATGACAAAATCATCAACTAACATTTAACTAACACCAATTACAAATCCACCTATACATGCCATTATAACCTTGGCCAAAACTTCAAAAAATATCGATATTTATGTTGGATAGTGTGATAGATCTCTGATGAGCTTCCAAACTGATTGAGCTTTCGATTATCTAAAAAACATAGGAAAGAAAACTACGTAAGCACACAATGCTGAGTAAGTTCGTAAAACATGAACATAACTTACCATTTCAATACATAACATTAAGATTAAGCATAATATAATCCAACCACAAGCTTGGCACAAGCCTAAGCACCATCAACAACACATATTAGTGCATTCAAACATAATTCACTTGAATTAACATAAGGTAAGCCATTATACATGAACATACTTCATTTGAATTCATCATTTTCATTTAACATAAGCATACTCCCATTGAAGTTTACCATTTCAATCATTTTCATAATTACATGATCTAGTTCATTTGAACACTTACCGTACCGTTCCTTTCCTTTTCATGATCATTAAACCACTTAGAATATCATCGGATACTTGAGAAAGCTTACACGGAGTGTGCTTAACATATAACCGTAACCTTTCCTTTACGTCATTGCTCGCATGAGCTATGAAATGGGCCTGCTCACACGAGCTGTGGAGTATCCGCAACAAATTTAAGACCTCAGCCATCGGTAGGACATTCAAGACCAGCACTCGAAATATGAAATCCCTAGCAACATGTAATTTGTATCCTATGTATTCCTAAGGTTCAACCGGGACTCGATAACCGTTATGGCATTTTTGGATATTCATCATTCAATTATATGAAAATTAACATAATAACATATAATTAAAAATATCATTAAAACGATATTTATTCATATGAAATTACCTTGACGATTATAGACAAATACAATCCATTTAATACTTCTATTATTGAATTCATTCCATATTTCATACTTTTGAAAATTTAAAATTTTACCCCTAACATTTTAACTTTTCACAATTTAGTCCTTAAACTCATAAATTGAAATCTAAAAATTTTCATCCTTTTCTCAAGCTAGTGAATTTTTCTAGAGGTCTATAAAAACTCATACAAACCACCATTTCATGAATTTAACATAAACTTTTACTAATTTTACAAACAAGTCCCTAAATACCATTTTCATCAAAAATCACTTTACAAAACTTGTTTATTTATCAATAAAGAGTCATAATCTTTCATTAAACTTCAAGAATCAACCAGTAACATTCATGGCACAATCCTAAATCTTTAAAAATTTTACAAATTGATCCCTAGGCTAGCTAGATTAAGCTAAACGATCTCGAAAACATAAAAATTATTAAAAACGGGACAAAATTACACTTACATGCAAGAGAGATAACCAACCAAATTCTCAAACCCTAAAATGGCTTCTTCCTCTTTAATATTTCGGTGGAGAAGATGAATGAAAATTATTCAAATTTTTGTTTTATTTAATTTTAATCTTTATTTACCTAATTACCAAAATACCCTTTAAAAACTTTAATAATTTCAACAAAACCTTGCCATGAATATCCAGTAACTATAAGAATGGTCTATTTACCATATAAGTCCACTCATTGTAAAGTCCATAGCCATTAGACCCCTTTAACTAATAGAACTCTACTTTTTTACTTTTTATAATTTAGTCCTTTTAACATAATTAAGAATGCAAACGTCGAAATTTCTTAGCAAAATTTTAGTACAACCTTATTAACATCCCATAGAAATTAAAATAATAATAAAATAATAATTTACTCATCAAATTTGTGGTCCCAAAACCACTGTTCCAATTTCACTAAAAACGAGCTATTACACTAAAGGGTCTGTAAATAAATAAATAAAAATAGGGATCTTGTCGTTACTTTATTTTATTTCTTCGGATATTTTATGTTTTTAGGCTTAGGTTATTTTAGGATATTTCTATTTCTCGCATAATAAAACAAGAGGTAGAAAACATTAATAAAATTGAACAATTTGCAAAATAAGAAGTGTGGCAATAGATATGTACATGTTGAGAATTGGATCTGCCTAGGAAAAGCTTGGTATTTAAGCAGTCAAACTTGACTCACCTTCTTTACCTAGGATCCTACCTGGTGTACAGTATTTATTCACTTCTATATTTTCAATTTCTCTATTGTTTTTAACAATGGGGACATTGTACATTTTAAGTGGGGGGACCAAAAATTGAAATTGTTTTTTTTTTCAAAATACATTTTTCTTATAACTATGATTAAGTTATATTTTGTTCAAAAATTTGAATTTTTTTAATTATGCTAAACTTTAGTATAAATAAAGTTCTATTATCTCAATAATTGCTATGTTAGTTGAATTATTCCAATAATTGTTACAATTAATAAAGTATGTAAATTGAACAATAAAGTTTTTAATTCCTTAGGAAAACTAAGCATGCATGAAAGTTTAAGTCTCTAGAATTAACTTAGTAATTTCTTGAGGTGAAATCCTAGGAAGCATGGAATTTTGAAAATGACTTAGGAAAACTTTTGTTTGGACCATTTGAGCCTTTCAAGCTAACCTTAACTAATATTTATCTCTTGAAGCCCAACTTTGAGACTAAGTGGTCTAATTTTATTTGAACCTTGCAATAATAATTCATCCCTCCTCTCATAATTGTCTCTAAATTACCCTAAACACTAGACTCAGTAGATCCAGAATATTCTCTGAAAAAAAGTTAGGCAAAGTTGAGAAGAAGTATCAAATGCTCAGAAAATATTGTAGTACATGCAGTAATATGCTTGTGCTTAAAAAAAGAGAGTATATATACTTGAAAAAATTGATGTACAAGAAGCATGTGTACTCAAAAGCATAATGAGTTGGTGAATTTGAAGGTATTTATTCTGAAGGTCGAATGAAAGCTATTTTTAGCTCAAAATTATCCATCTTTTACCTACTCCTAACCTAGCCACGTTACAACCTATTTAAAAGACCTATTGATTCAAATTTCTATGCTAACTACATTAGTGGAGAGAAATTGCTAAGTTCAACATATGAAGGCATAAATTAAACTTAGTGATTGCAGTTTAGTCTTAAATGAGGGAATAAATATTAATTAGTAAGAATTTAGCATATCTTTATTAAGAAAGCATTTAGTCTATTCTTGTTATCATGATAATAATTAAAAATAATTCGAACAATATGTATACTTGAGTTGCATAATTTCAAAATTCTTGTTCTTGAGCATAATTACAATAATTATGGGGAGAAATGATTTCCAAAGAAATTTATCAAAGACAATTTCAAGCAACTTCTCTTGCAATTTGTGCATTACTTGGGACGAGCAATGAATTAAGTTTGGGTGTGTGGAAACACAAAAATATAGACTTTTTTAGCTCCTTTTTAGCTCTAATTCATTTAGTTTTGTAGTAATTGTTGTCAAAATTCATATTTTAATCATAAAATAATTAAATTGCACACATTCAGTTGAAAATTTTGTATGAGTATAAATATGAGTCTGTAATAGAATGGTAACACCCAATATCTGGATCCGACGAATCGGATCGGGTTGAGGGAGTTACATATGCAACTTCGAGAATCCGTGTATATGTCCGTATCTATGTTTTCGAAGATATTGGATCCACTTTTATAAGTTCTCCAAGAGTGAGTTCGCTTACTAGTAATCCATTTATATGTGCAAATCCAAAGGTACGAGCTATATGTTTATACGAGTCGTATGTAAGATATGACAATGCGTTAGGACCATCTTACAAAGGGGCAATCTTCCATATGGGAGTCCGCCAGGACTATCTTATAAGTAGGAGTCCGTTAAGACTATCTTACAAGTATGGATCCAAAAATATGATTATGCAAATACAGGATCCGTTCTTATAAATCCGCCTACATGTAATCTATTTCTAAGACTAGGCCATTATGTATGTGCTATCTGTTATTGTGAGACAGATGTAAATCATGACGGTCTGCCAAATTTGTTCTTTAAGCTTAGTGTCAAATCTTGACATGAAATTCCTTTTTATGAATTATTCGCGGAACCGCTCTCATATTGGAATCATTTATATATGAAGATATTTTCTTATAAATTTGTATCCACATATATGAATTTGTAAGTCAGTACCTATATATATATAGCCTTCTAAGAATGGTGTTTTATCTTTCAAGTAGAAGTCGTAGAAGCTATATGTTAAAAGAGTGTCTGAATGATTCAACTGTCATGCACTACTCTGCCATAAAGTGGTCAGGAAAGGTATTCTGCATTTGTACCAATGGCGAGGCGTGGTCGTTTAGGACCAATAACGAGTTAGCTTGGGCTTTAGTTGGGAGATGGAGGGATCCCACCAATATTTTTTCTATTGTCTGTAATATCCCTTTCCACTACTAGCTTTCCTCCTCCAAGATTCATGGGTGAGTCATTAGGTACAAACTTAATCGAGAATGTTGCTAACCCCGTTATTCATACTACAAGTCCTACTCCTCGTTTAATCTTATCACCACTTTCCCAGCTTGGAGTTATGGATGTAGAGGCATCGATAGAGAGTGCGTAGTAGGCCATGGAGTGACCAACTCTAGAGCACGGGATGGCAGCAATAGTCACAAGAGGCTGAGACTTGAAAAAGGGTCCTACAGCGTCGAGGAGAGCAGCGGTAATAAGTTAACCTGCCACAAGCCAAGCAAGGAGCCAATCCTTCCAAAAAGTGAATCTTTTGTTCTTCCTCCAGTCATTCCTGAGCTTTCTACTGATTCTGGCAATGCAGCGGACCCCCTACACCTACTCCAGTTCCATTTCCCATGGATACAAACCTTCTCACCAAGCTCCTCATACTTCCCCAATTGGTGCCCTTTATTATACTCTTCCTTCAAGTGAGGTCCAAACCTTCTTCTCCTAATAGAAACATATTGAAGTGGGCCAGTATCCCTTCTCTCCCCTTGTTGTTTAACAAAGACATGATAGGGAGTTGTCCGAAGAGTTAAAGGAGTTCATTTATCCTTCCTCCCCCTCCGCTAGCATTCTCAAACCCATTCTTACCGAGCTAGCCGGTTCCTTTTCCATGTTGGAAGTGGAGTGTGGCCTCGCAAGCTAGGCCCTTCAAAAGGCTTGTGCTAAAACTGAAGTCAAGCAAGTAGAGTCTAAGAGGGCCCTTCTCTCTAGCAAGCAATCTCTTAACTAGCTCAGCTACTCTTATGAAGCATTTGTCCGTCAAACTAGTGAGCTCTCAGAATCTATTAGATAACTCTTGAAAAGAGTTATATTTCATACCCTTAGACTTAGTTAATTGCTTGTACTTAAGTATTTTTAGTTGCGTTTTAGCATATTGCATTGACGTTTTTAAAGCATTGCGCTTAATTGTTAGTACATGTTGCTTTTAACCGCTTGTAGGAGGCATTTGTTTGGCGATTGTTTGGCAGGTGCAGAGTGTAGAAAAAAAAAGCAAAGTTTGAAGGTTTATCATCGTAAAGAGGATAGTTTTCCAACATAAATGCCATGGAAATTTCAGGAATATTCCTAGTTAACACTTAACATATACCGTTCTTGGCCCCACATGTACGTGTACCAGATATATCTACCTGGAAAATAGAAGAAAGATCATGAGATGATGGACCTACCCTATAAGGTGAAACTTATAAAAGCCAAGTAGGAAACCCTATTACGGTGAACAGCCTTGGACAAAACAAAGAGTATCTGGTAGGGGCCAAGATCGACGACAGCAGAAGAAGGAGAAAAATGACTACAACCATCTTTGGCAAACACAAGACATTGCCCTGCTTATGTTGCGAGCTAGATAGGCGAAAGTTGTCATATTAGATTTCCTCATTTGTTTCTTATTGTGTTTCTTTTAAAGCTTATTAGTTATTAATGATGTTGGTTATCGTATTAAATTCAAACTTGATTTTCCCAACCATGAACTAAATCTCTTAAGCAGGGGATTACTTTGATGAAACCTTTATTTCTACTAATGTTTAAAGTTTAAAGTTTAATTTTGGTTTGTTCTACTATTTTATTCAATAGTATTTCATGTTATATGCTGGCTGTACATTGACAAATGTACGGTACGTTTATAAAGATAATTCTGATAGGGTTAAGTTCACTAGATAGAAGTTGGATAATATGAGTGAATTATTAATCAATTATTCGTAGCAAGCTCTAGACATAAAGCCTTGCCTCATACGAAAGAAGGTAGAAAATATTAGTGGTAGCCAAACTCAAAGCCTATAGACATATAGTGCCCTATGGGAGGTAACCCTAGGTCTTGCTCTCGAGAGAAGCAGAGTACTGTAGAAACCTATCGTGTAGTAGAATATTCATGAATTTGATGTGGCATTAATAGTTAGTGAAGGTAGATTCATTATTAATCCCAACCATCCTAATCAACATCGTAGTTCCTCAACCCTTTTTCATAGTGATTTTTCCGTGGCACTCTTATTTCGTTTACTTGTTTTATTTTTCACAGTTTATACATCATCATTCTCTCATTTTGCCACTGCATTCTTATTATTATTTTGCTTTAGCATTAATCAAAGTTATCTACAATAACTCAACCATATTATACCTATCTAATCCCTATGGAGACGATCTCAGTCATCACTTTATTACTTGTTCGACGTGTATACTCGCACGACTTGCATATCAGCTATGCAACCAACACTATCTCCACTTGAGACAGTAAATACCAATCCTTGGAGACCAAGGCCAAAGAGTTAGAGGAGAGAGTTCACCAACTAGAGACCCGCGAAGGGTAGCACCTCACCGATAAGGAACATATTCAAAAGGAGAACAATGAGGCCCTAGAGAAATATAAGGAAAACACCTAGATGAGCATTCAAGAATATCTGTCTAAATTAAGGGCTAACCTGATATTACACGAATAGTTCATCCCGGGTCCCCTCGGCTTGAGCCAAGTAAACTTCAACTGCATGCGTAAGCTTGCCAACGCAGACCTTGGCTTTAGCATTTTCAATCCCTCAGGGGCTAGATGGGAGGAATTTCAAAGAGAGTGGAAGGAATCTAGGGAACTTTTTTAAAACCTTTTTTCACCAGAAGAGTCCACTCCAGGGGAAATTAAAACTTTTGTTATGTCTTGTAATACCCCTCCTTTTTTAATAAAGATTACATTTACTCTCTTTATTCGTCTTTCACATTTTACTTCACTTATATTTCCTTCTATGATACGCCCAATGTCAACTTACAATGATCCGTGCAACTGCATACACTTCCATAACACACATTAATCTTATAGTAACCTGAGGGACTAATCTAGAACTAATCGTAGCATGCATACAAGGCTATATCTTAACTTCTTATATCCAGAGGATCAACTACACTGAAGCCCTGATGCCACTAAATTGTAACACCTTATACCCAACCCGATCATTGGATCCAGGTATCGAAAGTCAAAATCACCCGATTAACCTAACAAAAATTCTAAATTGATTTATTCACATACTTAAACAATATTAAATCTCAAAATTTAACTTCTACTATAACTCATTCCATATGATAAATAAATTTATACTAATTTGATACCTTATTAAACCTAGCAGTTTTTACAAATTTTAAATTAAGACTTAAATACAGATATATCTAACTTAACCCCCAAGGCGTGGCCTCTAAGAGTGCCCATTATATTCATGATATGGCTATCATGCCCTTCGCATTATACTGGTGGTGTCTGGCTTGGTCCCCTCACAACGACTCCAATAATTTTGATCCTACATCTAAGGTAGTACAATCATAAGTTTAGATAAACTTAGTAAGATTATGTACAACAATAGAAAAAAAGCACTATATTTTTGGGAATGAAACAAAAATACAGAATTTAAAACCCCCTGAGCATCATAAGAATCCCGCTGATTTGTTAGTGTAAATAAAGCCTTGAAATCTCTGAGTTGATCATTTGGCGGACTTAAATCCTAGTTTACACATAGGTATGTTCTTCCTAAGAATACTTTCTTTTGGAATTTGAACTGATATGGCTTTCTTACAGAAATTTTTATTACCTTTCCCGACTTCAATTAACAGACTTACAATTGTCTTTGCCTAAAGGGTCGGTTCTTGTCTTGATCCATTCATTTCACACTGAACTCAACATATGATTCCCTTATTACCTCAACAACTATCTTTTTTCGACTCAGTCTTTGCATCAACCTTTTCTTAAGGAAAACCCCAAATTTTAACATCTTTGCTTGTAGTCTCGTATATGACATTTGGTTGATTAATGAACACCCCTTTCCTTGTGGACTTGGACTCCATGGAATAGTCTCGTAGTATCTTTCCCCTTCAAAACATTTTGCTAAGACAATCCTAATGGTAGTTAGCCACCTGAGGACTACCTCTTTGACAAATTTTCCCTTGGTGGATTTTCCACTACGAGAAGTCCCACACGGACTCCTAATGCTAAAATTAGGCCTGAAAGACATCTCTTCTTTAGTTAAATCCTGACAAATTCTTCACAAAAGATAGTCTTTGGTGGACTTACCCGACTTTGGCTACCTCTTACCCGTAGACCCTTAGGATTAGAATCAACTTATTTTTCTCACTCTCATACCTGATACTGGTTGACTCGCCAAGCACTGGCGGACTCATCTTGTCATATACTTCAATACCTTTAAGACAAAATCTCTTTATTTTCATCTGTGTCATGTGTGAATATGGAATGCAAATGTGCAAGTATACACGTCGAATCAAGTAATAAAGTGATAAGTGAGATTGTCTCCACAGGGATCAGAATAGGTAAAAGTATGGTTGAGTTATTACTATAAACTATACTAATTACGCTTATGGAAAAGTAAACACAATAATGATTTGAAGTGAAGTATTAATGTATGAAATATAAAAATAAAATAATGAATAAAATGTTATGGCAATTCTACTAGACAAAGTTGAGAGGATTGATGTTGTTGAATGGGAAGGTTGGAATTATATGGATTATATCTTAATAACATAATAATGTCATGGCAAAATCTTGACCAAGTTATTGTTCAGAGTATAACTATTGCATTCTACTTCTTCCAAGAGCTAGAATTAAAGCTATCATTCTAAGTCTTTGTGCATCTACAAGTCTCAAGAACAATACCTAAAAATATTCTTCCTTACCCTGTACAGATCACAACTCTATGTCTAGAGTGCTATCAGTATCCGCTCGAGTACTCACTCGTACCATTCGATTACGATCCACCTTATTTAACCTTTTTAGAATCAAATCAAGTCTAAGGATATACCAAGCATTCATCTATGTTTAGAGCATGCATGCATATATTTAAAATAATTCAAACCAAATAAGATAGTAAATCTACTCAAAATATCACCATGATCAATAAATATATCAATATGGATCCAATAATTCAAACCCAAATGAAATTAGCTCATGGGTTGGGATTTTAAATCCAAAATCAGAATAACATTCAACATCATCATTAACAGTTTAGAAATCACATAAATTAATTAATAGAATGAAGGTAGAACTGCAAGAAGCTTTCGCCACTCCAGCTTTCACTTTGACGCTGCTGAATCGTGCAGGACCCAAGGCTAATTGCTCGTCCCTTTCCTTGCATCTCTACTCCCCTATTAAGCTACTACTGAAACACCCCTTACCCGAGACCATTTTTGGAGTCGAGCATGAGGCGTTACTTGACTTAACTTAAAAGTTCGGGGCATAAAAATTTACTTTTAAAAGTTATTTCACTATTCATAATAAGGTTATCCACCTGCGCAGTAGTCACTAAATCAATTATAAATTGAGGTAAGAAACTCAAAATTTAGATCCGTAAATTTTCCTTGAAATTAGACTTATATATATTTTTACCATAAATTTTTTAGAATTTTTGGTTCAGTCAATTAGTACAGTTTATTAGTTAAAGTCTCCCCTGTTTCACTAATCAACTGCCCTGACCTCTCGTCACTAAAATTCAATTATCTCATTTTACAAAATTCATATAGTATTCTCACTTATTTCTAAAGAAAATAAACTCAATAAGGAATCTAGAAATATAAATTACAACTCATAAATATTTTTTTACAATTTTTAATGATTTTCTAGAGTCAAAATAGGGGATTCCAAAAACCACTTTGACCTTGTCTAACTAAAGTGAGAATATCTTAGAATACATAATTTCTTTGTCTACACCGTTATTTTTATATAAAAACGACTCTATAAGCTTTAATTCTATATTTCATCCACCCTCTAATTCATTTTCTAATATCCTTGGTGATTTTTCAAAATCACGTCACTACTGCTGTCTCAAAACTGATTTACTACCAATTTTTACTTTTTCATGATTTCTATGCATAATTTAGCACCTAGACATTTATAACAACAAACACCTTCATACTTAGCCATTTTAATAACTATTCATCATCAAATATTTACATATCATCTTTTGGTCATATCTTAATAATATACAATCGAAATGACCAAGTCCCTATACATGCCATAGCTCAAAACATTTATCGTCTTAAAATACCGAGTTGTGGTGGTTGATAGTGTGAACGCTCTCTAACGTCTTCAAGATCCCAACTATGCTTGATAATACTATATGAAAGAAAAAGAAATAAAAGAAGTAAGCATAAAGCTTAGTAAGTTTACAAGTAAATAAATAACAACATTTATCATAAACAATTATATTCATAAATTTTCATTAAGCATTAAGATCTTTACTTTCTTCTTTACGTACTCTCTTACTTGCTTGCTTAAATAACTCACGATTATAACTTACTCTTCACTTACTGAAATTATTTTTCTCAACTGATAACTGAGATATTTTCAATCCTTTATAACTCACCTGAATCTAGTTATCATGCTTTTGCTTGAACTTTCATGTAACTTAATTCATTTTCTAGCCCGTTGAATCACTTGGAATACTAAGGATACTCGGGTCTCTTGTCTGAATATAACATGCCAAAGCTATGTCCCAGACATAGTCTTACACGGGATGTTTCCTGTACTACCAATGCCATATCCCAGATATGGTCTTACATGAGAGTTCTCATATCGATGCCCTTGCCATGTCCCAGACATGGTCTTACGGGGGACCTCTCATCTCGGTGCCAACGCCATGTCCCAGACATGTTTTTCCATGGAACCTCTCATAGTCTCAATGATGCCAATGCCATGTCCCAGACATGGTCTTACATGGGATCTCATCACCCAAATGTCATGACATTTGTATCCGATACATTCCAAAAGTTTCAACAGGACATTTTAATACTAATTCTCTATCGTATCATACCTGAGTCAACATTAAATAAATTCATGAAATAAATATATAATTGCTGGAAAATAATAGAATTAATAATAATTATCAAAATATTGCATTTAGTTACCGTAAACTTACATCAATACAAAAATGTGATCAAATCTAACACTTTAGTCCTCAATCTTTTTCTTTCCCCAGTCTAGCTCCGGATTTCATTCTTCGTGATCTATAATTGTAAATTTAGCTTATTTAATACCCACATTCATCAAAACAGTCCTCGACTCTAACTTTGACAAAATTATGATTTTGCCCCTAAACTTTTACATAATTACACTTTTGCCCCAAAGCTGGGAAATTAAACTTCATCTTTTATTTATGTTTATAACATGCTGAACATTTTTCCCTACTATGACAACATCAAATTCTTACTCTAACACTTACTTATGAACATTAGGTATTTTTGCTGATTATGTCAATATACTCGTTTTCACTTAAAATCGACTAGCAAAAGTTGTTTAACATAATTTCTAGCTTCATATTCTGTCATAAAACATCAAAATAAACATATTTCACCTATGGGTATTTTTCCAAATATGAACCCTAGGTTAAATTATTGCTAGAATAAGCTAAATTAAGCTACCGGGATTCCAAAAACGTGAAGAACATTAACAACGGGGCTAGAACAGACTTACAATCGATCTTGGAAGCTTGAAAAACCCTAGCCATGGTTTCCCCTTGTGAAATTCGGACATGGGGTTGAAGATGGACAAAAATTGGCTTTTAATTTTATTTTTAATTCATTTTAATAACTAAATAATCAAAATGCCCTTAATGAAAAACTTTGGAAACATCCCTAACCATGTCCATTTTTGTCTACCAACTTAACCAATGGTATAATTTCCATATAAGGACCTCCAATTTAAAATTTCATAACAATTGGACACCTCTAACATGTAGAACTCAACTTTTGCACTTTTTACAATTTAGTCCTTTTGACTAAATTGAGTGCCCAAACGTCGAACTTTTCGAACGAAATTTTCACGAAATCATTTTGTGAAATCGTAGACCATAAAAATATAATAAAATAATATTTTTCCTCATCGGATTTGTGGTCCCGAAACCACTGTTCCGACTACGCCCCAAATCAGAATGTTACAACTACTCTTTCCCTTTTCTTTGGAATTTTTCACTAGTTTCTCCAGAGAGAAAACTGCTCTCCAAATCCCCCTCCAAAATCCTTGTGTCCTCTTTCTTTTCTCTTTCCTCCAAAATGTTGAGCTTGAATATCTGGCCTGACAATCCCTAGATTCAAATCATCTAAAATAGGCACTACATGTTCTCTAATGGGTTTGTCTCTATCATCTACCACACGAGGAATATCAATGCCCCTACCATTTGATTGTAATGAATCTTCTCGGCTTGGATCATTTCCAATCCTTGCCATTTCTCGCAATTCTTTTCTCCTTCTCCTCAAAGTTCTCTCAATTTCTAGGTGAAAAGAATACTCTTTGTTCTTGGGAATACCTCTACTCATAAACTAGTAGCAAACCTGAAAAAGAATAAAAAAACAACTAAGCTAAAACTAACAAAATTAAATAGATAATAACAACAAAATTTCACCAAATTGTCGATCCCTGGCAGCGGTGCGAAAAACATGTCGCGTGTGAATATATAATGCAAATGTGCAAGTATACATGTCAAATCAAGTAATAAAGTGATAAGTGAGATCATCTCCACAGGGATCGGAATAGATAAATATATGGTTGAGTTGTTACTATAAACTATACTAATTAGGCTTATGGCAAAGTCAACAGAATAATGATTTGAAGTGAAGTATTAATGTATGAAATATAAAAATCAAATAATGAATAAAATGTTGTGGCAATTCTACGAGACAAAGTTGAGAGGATTGATGTTGTTGAATCGGAAGGTTGGAATTACATGGATTATATCTTAATAACATAATAATGTCATGACAAAATCTTGACCAAATTATTGTTCATAGTATAACTACTGCATTTTACTTCTTTCTAGAGCTAGAATTAAAGCTATTATTATAAGTCTTTGCACGTCTACAAGTCTCAAGAACAATACTTAACTATATTGTTCCTTACTCTGTACAGATCACAACTCTATGTCTAGAGTGCTTCGAGTATTCACTCGTATCATTCGATTATGATCCAACTTATTTAACCTTTTTCGAATTAAATCAAGTCTAAGGATATGCCTTGTATTCATCCATGTCTAGAGCTTGCATGCATAAATTGAAAACAATCCAAACCGAATAAAATAGTAGATTTACTCAAAATATCACCATGATCATTAAATATATCAAGATAGATCCAGTAATTCCAACCCAAATGAAATTAGTTCATGGGTTGGGATTTTAAATCCAAAATCTGAATAACATTCAACATTATCATTAACAATTTTTAAATTACAAAAATTAATTAAATGAATGAAGGTACAACTATAAGAAGCTTTCACCACTTCGGCATTCACTTCGACATTGCTGAATCGTGCAGGACCCAAGGCTGATTACCCGTCCCTTTCCTTGTATCTCTGCTCTCCTCTTAAGCTGCTACCCTCTCCATTTTCTCTGAAATTTTTCATGAGTTTCTCCGGAGATAAGATTGTTCTCCAAAATCCTTATGTCCTCTTTATTTTCTCATTCCCCTCTTATAAGGTAGGTCCCCCTCTCTTAGCACACACTCTTTTCCCTCTTTTTTAGGTGGATTTATCTGGTACACATCCAGCTGGCTAAGAGTGACAAGGACAAAGTGTTGCGTCAGCATTTTTGTTGGCAATCCATCCAACCTTTTGCCATGGCAATAGTTCACTTCCTTCATTGTCTTTCTCCTTTTTCTCCTTTTTTCCATCATTCCTGCACCTGTTGCATACAACAACCAATTCCCTTCTTCCCAACAGTAAAAGTAACATAAAATGACATTTAAGGCACAATCGAAACATTATTATGCAATGTTCTAAAAATAACCTAAAAATTCAAATATATCTACTTAAGGGCAAGCATTTAATCAAGCTTAGAGGTTTGAAATATAACTCTTTTCAAGAGTTATCAATCTTCCATGTTAAAGCCACTTATACCAATTCCTCAAAACCTTACAATTTGGTGGATTCCCTTATTAACCTACCCGCATTTTTAGACGTTTCTACCAGTTTTCTTGTCTTTGTAATTTGGCAGATTCTCTTACTATCTTACTTTTTCGTGTTCTCAGACACGCTGCAACCATCCTATTATACTACTCATCACGCGAGTTATACAGTGATGTCCCTTTTTGTGCCCCGTAGGCTTTCTGGTTCACCATTTTAGTGGACTTCATTTGTTGCAATAGCCCAGCTATGGTCTTACACAATATGGTGCCATGTTTACTTTCCTAGCAGACTTCATTTGTTACCATAGATCAACTATGGTATTACACAATATGGTTTCATGTTTCCTATCCTGGCAGACTTCATTTGTTGTCATAGCCCAGCTATGGTCTTACACAATATGGTGTCATGTACCTATGATTTCGAAGAATCAGTAAACCTCTTTTAAGGTGTCGCCCCAAAGGACTTATATACCATTTACACGATTTCACCCTAATGGACTAGTCGATAACTACCGTCATAGTGTCACTCCATGGAATCAATAGACCATCGCCACGGTGTTGCTCTAGCGAGCCAGTAGATACCATTCTACGATGCCACCAAACTCCTTTGAATCTCATAACAATCTGTCTATTCCTTCATTTCTCTAATTATTCCTATCTTTAGCTACCTCGTCAAGGTAAATTTCCTCCATACTCCATATACAATATAGACATGTATTTCATACACATCATTCCATAAACTAATACATTAAGAAGTACGCCTCATTTAGTCACGTTAATATACCAACACTATGTACATTCAAATAGCATACTAGCAAATATTCAGTCATGCCCACAGTATTATGGATCTATAGTTCACCCAAATATTGTAATCACATACAACCATAGAGTTTACACTAGATTTAAAACAACACTTAACATAACAATTCAGCAACATAATAACAAACAACACCTACGATGGAGTACAGAAGCTCACATGAACTCTCTCTTCCTTGCGAGCTTAGCTTTTCCAAACAACAGAGCCTCAATCGTCCTAGCAGCTAAGTACAATAACCATATATTGGTTAAATCGAAGGCACTCAAACCTTAAAACCATAATGTAGAATCATTCAAATTTTTCCAAAGGTTTTAGAAATCCTCACTCCCTTCTCTCAATCCATAATATAAAATGATATGTTAATTGTAACCAAGGATCTTGGTGCAGCCAAGAAAACTTTAGGGATGGAAATTGTGAGAGATCAAAACTTCAAGAAGCTATTTCTATCACAAAAGAAATACATCGAAAGAATTTTTCAGTGATTTGGAATGCAAGACTCTAAATCGGTAAGTACTCTCTTAGCTGCCCACTTCAAACTTTCGATTTTAGATGCACCACAAACCGAATACGAAGAAAAGTACATGTCCTTGGTCCCTTATTCTAGTGAATTCGAAAGCCTAATGTATGCAATCGTTTGTACCCATCCCGATATCTCACATGTTGTTATTGTAGTAAGTAGATATCTAGCCAAACCCGGTAAATTACACTGGCTAGCTATCAAGTGGATTTTAAGATATTTGAGGGAGACCTCCAGCACTTCTTTGTAACTTGAAATATGCTCAAAAGGTCTAGTCGGCTATGTAGATTTAGATTACGCCGGAGACCTAGACAAAAGAAGAACTTTCACAGGTTATTTGTTCACTTTCAAAAATAGCACTATTTGTAACACCCCAAACCTGGCCTAAACATTAGGGCCGAATCTGGTGATGTCACATTGTAACACCTCTTACCCGTATCAACGCTGGAATAGGGTACGAGGTATTACCAGAATAAATACACTTATGGACATATTAATCCAAGTTATAAAATTTTATCCAAATTAAAACTTTCCAATTGTTATTCTGGGGTCGTTAATTAGGGTTTACTTGGCTAAATATACTCACAATCTTTCACTTCCTCGTCGTATGAATTTATAAATTTTCACTTACTTGTTGAATTCGTCCTGAGTACCTGAATTGATCCGTATCATTACATATTCTCATATCGTCAAATTTTCCTTTTTAACTATTGTAGTATATCAATAGTTCACTATCTAGTAAGCTAATTGTCACATACATACATTAACCATTCATCTCCCATACAGCTAACAAAATTAGCCACAAAGATAGTACAAATTTTCTCTATTCGATATAAACCAAAACATGTTATTTCTTTTCCAACAAACCTTACTAAATATACACTTTATACTAACCCAAGTGTTTAACCATTCACCCATGACATAAATGTATTTTATCCATTATTGCTGAATATAGATATGCTTCACAAATCATAATTCACCTCACATAGTAATCGAATTAATTTTTATCATTTGTCAAATAGATTACAAAATAAGTTATATAACAAAATATAGATACATTTTAAACCACACAATTAAACAAATTTTCATGGCATTACATGATCATCACATATCAAAGACAAATGTTCTTGACATTTCCATCACCTAAACCGAATTAATCAATTCAACTTAATAATATAATCATCCATACATAATTATTATCACATATATATATATCATGACTAAATTTCTTAAACATTTGATCATTTACTTTTCAATACCGCAATAGCTCCTTAAGTACCAATACATATTTACCATTCAATTTAACATTTACCGATTATAATCGGGCATATGACCATTTATACACAATTCATTCATACATTTTATTGTCCTCCTCTTCCTCTTCATCCCACATCCTTTATGTATATAACATGCTTAAATAGCATTATACATAATTTCACTATCCACTTATATTTAAATTTAAAGCTGTCTAGTCGAGTTACAGTCAATAAATTATTTTTATATGGAGCTACAGAGCTCCAAATTAAGTTCTGTTAACCTTCCCCAAAACTAGACTCACATATCTTATTACCATAAAATTTTCAGAATTTCTTGTTTAGCCAATTAGTACAGTTTATTCTTAACTTCCCTTGTTTCACTGCTCGACAGCTCTGACCCCTCTTCACTAAAATTTACTTAACTCTTTGTACAGAATTCAAACGATGTTCTTGTTTGTTTCTCTTGAAAATAGACTCATTGAGAATTTCAAGCATGTATAATACAGGCCATAATTATTTTTGTACAATTTTTGGTGATTTTCCAAATTTAGAACAGGGGATTTCGAAATCAATTCAACCCTATCTCACTAAAATTCAAATATTTCAAAATATATAACTTTTTTGCTTACTCTGTTTCTTTCATGTGAAAATATACTCATTCAGATTAAATTTCATATATTATTCAGCCTCTAATTCAATTTCCACCATTTATGGTGATTTTCCAAAGTTGCACAACTGCTATTGTTCAAAACTATTTTATTTCTAAATTTACTCTTTTATATTTTGATATTTCATACCATCTTACACATGGGTCGATTAAGTATCAAACCCAATATTCCTCACATAATCTTGCCCATTTCATATGTACGTTCACTTTTCCAATTTCACTATTGAACACTCGAAATATTATCCGTTACTCGGTGGATTCAGCACTTAGCAACCACCTTAAATTCAATGATACGGGGAATCAGCACATAGCAACCCCTTTCACAATCAAAGATGCGGTGGAATCAGCACTTAGCAACTACCTTTATATTCAGTGATACGGGGAATCAGCACATAGCAACCCTTTTCACAATCAAATATACGATGGAATCAGCACTTAGCAACCACCTTTAGAATCAATAATTTGGGGAATCAGCACTTAGCAACCCCTCAGGGAATCTGCACTTAGCGACCCCTTTTTATCCAATGTATTCCGGTCTATTCCGAGTGTTCAATTGAAAACCTTGTTTTTTAACATTTTACCACCTTTCTCAAACTTAACCACATTTTTTTTATAATCTAAATCAAATATTTAATCTATATTCACTCAAATCTCAACAATATATTGAATAACATTAAAACAATGCATTAATTCACATACAAACTTACTTTGGTGCAACAATAAAATTAGTCTTTAATCTTTTCTTTTCTCTGATCAAGGTCGATTCCACTTCTTTATTGAACTATAATAACACATTTAACTTATTTAACATGCACATTCATCAAAACAGTCCTTAACTCAAACTTTGGCAAAATTACAATTTTTCCCCTAAACTTTTGCATATTTACACTTTTTCCCCAAAGCTCGGAAATTAAACTTCATCTCTTATTCTTATGTTTTATGACATAATGAACATTTTTCCCTTCTATGGCAACATCAAATTCCCACTCTAACACTTACTTATGAACATTAGGTATTTTTACCGATTATGTCGTTTTACTCGTTTTCACTTAAAATCGCTTAGCAAAAGTTGTTTAACATAATTTCTAGCTTTAAATTCTACCATAAAACATCAAAATAAACACATTTCACCTATGGGTATTTTTCCAAATATAAACCCTAGGTTAAATTATTGCTAGAAATAGCTAAAACAAGTTACCGGGACTCCAAAAACGTAAAGAACATTAAAAACGGGGCTTAGAATCACTTACCATGGAGCTTGGAAGCTTGAAAACCATAACTATGGCTTCTCCCCTTGCTAAATTCGGCCTTTTCTTAAAGATGGACAAATTTTTGGCTATTTTGGCCTTTTTAATTCTTTTAATTACTAAATGACCAAAATGCCCCCAACTTAAAAAAAATCCTATTTAACTTATCTCTTGTCCATTTTTGTCCAACAAGTTAACCAATGGTCTAATTGCCATTTAAGGACCTCCAATTTAAAATTTCATAGCAATTTAACACCTCTAGCTTCTAGAACTCAACTTTTGCACTTTTTACAATTTAGTCCTTTTGACTAAATTGAGTGCCCAAACGTTGAAATTTTGAACGAACTTTTTACGAAATCATTCCATGAAATTTTAGACCATAAAAATATAATAAAAAATAAATTTTTCCTCGTCAAATTTGTGGTCTCAAAACCACTGTTCTAACTAGATCTACAATTAGGCTGTTACACTATTAGTTGGAAAGCCACCTTTCAAGCCACTATGGCTTTATTGACTACCAAAGCTGAATATATGGCTATCACAGAGGTTGTGAAATAAGCCATTTGGTTGGGAGGTCTATTTGGGGAGCTGGTTGATAGAAACGATAAGATTGTGATATATTTTTATAGTTAAAGTGCCATACATCTCATGAAAGAGCAAATGCATCATGAAAGAATGAAGTACATAGATATCTGGTACCATTTAACTTGAGAGGTGATCGCTCAAGGAGATGTTTAGATTGTCACACCCCAAAAATGGCGATCCAAAATGGCTAGTGAGGTATATCTGTAAACTATTTTGGTACAATATGGTAGTATAATTCGTCACCATACTGACTTGTTGGTGAGTTAGAGCATTGGCGCATACTAGCATTAAAGTATCTGCCCGTTTGCAATATCTAAAGATTTATTTATAGGGTATCTTCAAGCGAGGAAAGAGTACACCTAAGGAAGAGTACGCCCCAAAGTTTTGGCTGAGTATGAAGAGCCTACCAAGTGTATAAGAAAGCTGTAGGATACTTAATTGTCTTTAAGACTACGCCATACATAAGTCACCGTCAAGGTTTAGTACGCCTAGTTTGCATGAGCACTGTTCAAATTGGTTCTCATAACAGGATTAGTTGGGAGTCAAGTAGACTGATTTGACCCTCCCCATGAATGGTCAAACAGTAATGTGGATCTTCGTCGAACTTACTTTTACCTACCCTCAAATTTGGTAGGGAAATCAAAGGGATCGGGAGTATATATAAGGTGAAAGATGAGAGGGGCTTTGGAGATGGTTTTTCTTTCTACTTGACGTTCTAGCTCTTTTTTATAACCTAAATGTTCTCTTCTTTTTTGTTAAGATAGAGCTAAGATTTCATTTAATTAGTGGATAATTCAACCTTCTGATAAGCCTTATAGCTCTGTATGTTACGATTATTGAAGACTAAGGATGTTAAAAATAACAATAGGATATGAGAGGAAGGCGCTGTATAGGGGATCGCATATAGCTAAAATGTTAGTAAATTATATATAATTGGGATTTTAATGGAAATTCCTTATTCTTGTAAGCAGTTGCTACTATTGGGTTGGGAAAGACAATTGACACATGAGCTCCAAGTCGAGGTATAGGTAGGTCTCTAGTGAGAGTCTAGAGCTATCTCCTGTATATTATCTTATAATGATTCTTTGGATGGTTGATATTCATCTAGATGAGCATATCTTCTTGAGGAGTTGTAGTATTATGTTTGTGTGTTTTCTATGAAGCATCTGTATATATGTGCTAAAGTGTATGATGTGTTGCATGAAAATAACAATGTGTGGTAAGCATGTATGGGAAATTATTTGTTGAAAAGTATGATTCCATTAAGGGTATGAGTGAAATCTATGTAAATGTAACCATTATGTTAATTGAGTGATACATGACAATATATGGCTGGTGTTAATGGGGTTCATGCGAAGTGTCGGGAAACTATGTGATGTGATAATAGACCCTGCGATGGTGCTTTGATGATGTCCATCCGAAAACTAAATAGGAAAGTCAATATGGTGAGACTGTATTTTTTCGGAACCGTAAACACGAGGTTCGTTGGGATAGTAAACATAAAAAAGGCCAGTATGGCAGATATGTGGAAAGACCATGGCCGTGGTACATTCTAGAAATGACGGATGAACCGTATTTGTCTATAAGGGTTTTTGCGTGTCCCAAGGCAATGATGGTCAAACCTCAGGCAATGATGATTTTAGGAAAATTCATATCGTTAAACATGAAATTTTTATGTGGTGCCTTGGTGGAAAACCAAACCAAACCTTTGTAGTGAATTATCTGTAAAGCTTTAGTGGCGAAGTTATCTAGAAAACCTTTCTTACGAGTATCTGGAAAGTATGTATGGTGAATTTTGTAATGCCTAAGTGCGAGATGTTAGTCCGTCTTTGTAGCAAGATCGGGGTATGCCTTTGAGGCATTTTCTGAAAGAGTTCTCGATAGTGTACCTGATGGATGAACCCACTATAGTAACACGCCAGGACGGAGAACTTGGCATATCTGTAATTATAGGTTGTGTAAATGCCCGCCAAACCTGGAAGTTCTCACGTTATGTACCAAAGTCACCTGGGATTATATTGGACGGTCTAAAACATTGTATTCATTGGAATAAGTTTGTTGTTGGATCAACTTAAAGATATGGTATGACTGGAATTATGTTAGCAGCCAGAGCCAGTATAAGAATCCACCAATAGTAGTATCCGCATGTATATCATTCCAAGAAATGTATCCAAATTCTATCTTCAGAAGGGATTGTGAAATAGGATCCGCATTATGGTGTGAAGTTTGTGATCTGCTCATCAGGTGGAATGTGTATAAGGTGGTTAAGTGTAGAGATGGGAAAAGTCTAAAGAGAAGTCCAAAATCTTTAATTAGGGGAGTCCAACAATAACATTAAACATAATATTGGTTGAGACTCACTAAGTTTCATTGAAGTTATAGGCATCTATTTGTAATGCAGGTTCCTAGTATTGAAACAGTATGTCAGAAGGGATCAAGCCAGGAATACGCCTAGGTGGCAATTTGAATAGTGAGATTATGCATACAGAAAGGCACTCGCAGGAATATGGTGAACAGTACTCTATGCCATGATTAATTGGGTTTTAACAAAGTTTTAAGTTGTAATGTATTAAACTACTTTCAAGAAACTACTGTATTTTGTAAACATCTCTTTTAAAATCTTTTGACTTAGAAAGAATATAAATAAATAAGAAGTATGTTCAGTATGATTTTTACCGTTGTAAAATTTTTGTTACGTATTTTTGTATTGTGGCATCCTATATCCAGGTCCAGTAAATCAGGTTGGGTATAGGACGTTACACAAATTCTCAAAATTGGCATAGAGAACAATCCAGCAGACATGATCAAAAGAGTCTTCCAATTTCCAAGTTTAGGCACTGTTTGGACTTGGTAAGCATGTTGGATCGTCGGTACACCCTGTGGCACAGCGGAAAAATTATTCTGGCAACCATCAACCATGGATCCATGTACGATGAACAAATTTGAGTTAAAACAAGGTCAGAGATATACCTTTTCTATTTGATCTTACGTGATGTTGATTCCAAGCCACAACAAAACTGTCTCGGCCTCTACGTAGTCTACCTGATCAAAGAACGAACAATAAAATTCTTTCAAACCTTTCAAAGAAAAATTATCAAAAACGATTGCTAGGCCATCTCTATTATTTTTCTTGGTAACCCTACGCATGACTAGGGATTTATATTTTTTTTCTTTAATATCACATATTAAGAAAACAAAGTTATTCCCTTATTTTTAGAGAAACATATGGAAAGTATTAAAAACATTATATTCTTTCTAAAAGAATATCAACTTCCATGTATTTTTATCTTTGATCGAAAATATTAAAACTATTTATTTTAATAATTTCGATAAACTATATTCAGTTAATATTTTATATGAATCAAATTCATATATTAATATTAACTATGTTCTCTATTTGTGTACAACAAGTTTGTACATATAATGTGTTCAGTATTTAACTATCAAATTAAATTAATTCAATAATTAATGTAATTCATATGACAGCTAAGCACAATACCAACTGTATTTCAATTCTGTTCGCTTCAACCATAAGGTGTAACCCTATATGCTCTTGTAACGTTAGTAGTAATACTAGAACATTTCTAACATTACAATCAATGAATGACATCTAGCAATGCATCATTGCTACCCAAGTTACAACAAGTCGTGATTCAACATAACCTTTTTGTGATAAATTTTTTCATGTATTATATCATTTTATCCTTTATATCTAAACTGGACACAATTCATGGTATAGTCACACTTGGATATTCCAATCTCATATTTCTTGATATTTTTAGTAGACTACAATAAACAAATAAGTGTGGTATCTCATATTAACTTATTTGAGCATGGCCATGCATTTCTAGTCTCACACTATCAAATGGCCTAAGATATTGCTCCCATTATATAGGAGGTACAAATCCTATCTTGATCAATCATATCCCACTACATAGATTGTGGCATACCCAACATCAGTATTTATAGTACAACCTGTTACGGTAGACGTTTGACTATATCAAAATATGCGACTCATGATGTTTGGACAATAATGATCTCAAGTCTGAGGATCGTTTACATAGTTATCACTATGAGTAATGTTGTGACTATCACATAATAATCTAAGAAACATACTTATAGCAGGTCAGTTCTCTAACACAAAATCAAGTATTTATTTTGATATCCTCATATCAATGACAATATTTTGTCATCAATCAACTACACATTAGTCTCAATGCATTATTATTGTCCAAGCCCACAATAATACTTGACTAAGGACCATTTAAGAATAATCATATTATTCTCAGGACTTTATTATTAATCAGTTTATTTACACATACAGAAAAAGAAACTGAAATAACAATGACAATGTCTTCTATTAATAAGCAAGGTAAAATGAGGATGTGATTAAAATCATCTCATGATTGGTCTTTGGGCTTACTCTAACTAAGCATTCGACAGAGATCAAGTTAGTGTAACACCCTATACCTGACCTAGACGTCGAGCTCGAATATTAAGATGTTACACCACCGTCTCATCAACAATCATAGCCAAATATCTCATCGAACATGCGATTAATGCTGCATTATTAATCTTAAACATATATAGAGTTCCTAAGTTATGAATACTCAAAGCAGCATTATATTAAGCCATACAAACATTAATCAAGCTTATTACGCAATTACAGCATGCATATGAATCATTCAACAAAATTTCAATACAATTAACATAGGTATCGATACTGAAATTGGGATACTGATAATTTTCTTATATGGTATCGATACCGCTTGAAAAATCGATACCGAAATAGCATTCTGTTTCTCTCTTAAAAATTAAAACTCAAAAAATATCGGTATATTTTGAAAAGTATCGGTTTTATTACCTCAAGTATTGATACTCATGATAGTATCGATACCAATTTACACTACTGATTTCTTGCACTTTCGAAAATCATGGAGGTATCGATTTTAAAACCTGAATATCGATACCCTGCTCCAGACAGCAAAAATACAATAGTTTAAGGCATATAATCCATTCTAACTAATAACTATTCAACATGCAAATTTTACCTCATCAGACCATCGTCAAAACGACCATAATAACAGTTCATTCATCGAAAATATGTCCGAGCAAGGAATCAACATAAAAACTTCCAAGTCCATAAATTCTAAGAGCAAATAAGCTATGAAAACATTCAAAACATCATGGCAATATTTATGCAACAAATCTACCACTTTATTCAACGTCCATTGACCTTTCATACAGTTCATGGCACTTCAACATAGCAAATATTCAAACCAACACAATACCAATGAAATAATTATAACATCCATAAAAAATGCTAGAAAACTAAACCCATAAAATATCCTGATGACCACAATAATAATCAATCATTGCGTTATTCCCACAGTTCAAAGAATAATAATAATAATAGTATCACCTACACAAAAACTAAAGCCTAACTTGGATCACTTCTTTGTATCCCCACATCTCTCACATAGTAAATGCTAAATATCTACAATGGTTTGAGAGAGTAGGTAAGCTTAAATGCGCTTAGTGAATGCTAGAGTAACCACAAAGTATACACAATATCAAAGGTTAAACAAGAGCATACTACAACACGTTCACAATCATATTCTAACCAAGTCAAAATAACATATTCACGTTTCATTAAACCATAAAATTAACATATGCTCCTATATGCAATTACACTCAACTCGCTTATATATGTAATTCATTTAACAATAATTCATCAAGACAAAATAACGTATACATACTTTAATAAATCACAAGTCTAACTGATATATTCACATGCATTCACAAGTTAAATGGAAATGACCCAAACCACAATTACATTTGCAATTTACTATGAGAATATAAAACATTTTCATGAAACTTAAATCAACTAATTTAGCATATTATATATTCACATGTTTATGCATCCACCTCATATCGTATTATCACAATATATAATATCACATTTAAACAATAATTTGGCACTTGAGGCTATGAAATATAAAAGTACGCTCTATCACCATACAACTGATACACAGATCTCTAACACACCAATTGACTCATACAATCGAATATATCCCAAAAAGTGAAGCATAAAGCTAACACTCTCCAACACACCAAACATGTCCCATAGGATGGAGCTTAACTCACATTCTCTTGTCTCTCCAACCTGTCCCATGGCCTTAATGCCCAAAAACAAAATACATATAGGTGAGTACTCACAATCCTATGGCATGCCAACTATATCCAACAATTTCAATAGATCACAAGGCCAAAATATCCACAACTACACATTTTTAATTATTGATTTAATGCACATCATCTCTATTCATATTCATCAATTTACATCACAACTTGTATACAATACATGCTTATTGGATTCACATTTAATTGCACTTTAAGTGCCACAATAATGATCATTGAGCCATCACATATTCGACCACATATGTGTTCATTAAAATCAGTACATCATATATCACATACAAGTATTCTCACATATTACCTGTCATAATAATATTACATTCCATAATTTAACACATATATACTTACCAAAATTCATCTCGCTTTCGCTACATATTTGCATTATTAGCATATCATTATCACTGTCATTTGGCATGTATATCATACCCACAACACAACACAATTCACCATAGTCATCACACATGTCTCATATCAAAATTTCGTATCATAATAATCAATCCACAATTATTCACATAATCACATAATTGCCAAAATAAATCAACAGAAATAGAAAGCTTACACTCAGAACTTAGGATAGGGGTTTAGAATATTCCTAAGCTCCCAAATAATACTATGAATCATGTCTACAAGTAGCAATTCCAAGCACTCACCGATCACGCTTTCGCCTAATTGTCGAAAGCTTAAACTAACTTTTCCTTGCCTTTCGCCTTGCTCATAGAAGGCTCCAATGGTTCCGATGTTTTACACATAATAATCACATAATATACACAATCAACAATCAGGCAAAGACTCACTTCAAACAATCTAAACACAAGCCCAAGCTAAATTCTCTTGTAATCGAAACATTCGACATGGCAAACTTGAATTTCAATTATCCCAGTCTATACTTAATCTTTTTGCCTAAAACTGATTATGTTCATCTAATTACTCACCTACGACTCATTCTCAACCTTTAAACTACTCAAACCTACCAATTCATGGTATCAAAATTTTTGACATGTTTATGGAAATTTTCACGAAAATTCAAACTTTAAGAAATGTTTAGAAACCTTCTAATCATGTCAAAACTAATTGAAAAATACTTTGAAACCATAATTTTGTTCAAAATCCTGAAATCCACCATTAACGACCCAATCTTTGGCTTTTTTTTAAAACATGCGATTTAATGGCTAAAAGCCAAATTTAAATGATCAAATAACATCAAAAACTAATAAGGAATCAAATTGTTATCTTCGATGGAAGAAAAATGAGCTTTTGGTTAAAAACCTTAAAAACCCACAAGCTTGAGAGATGACAAAATCAATGGTGTTTTGGGTGTTTTTCTTGAAATTTTATGGAGATTTATGGCTTGGGAAATGATAGAAATCTAAGGAATTAAGCATGGGGATCAAAATTGAATGAGAGGAGCTTTGAAATGCAATGGACGGCAAAAAAAATGGAGAAAAGACTAACGTGGGTTTTAGAAAGATGAAGGGGAAATAGGGTGAAAATTAAATTTTGGTTTAATTGCCTTTTAAAAACTCATAATTTAGACCCTTTTAGAAATCAGTCCTTCTTTCAAAATTGAAAGTCTTTTAAACATTATTTTTAAAAATTGTTTTAATTTCCAAAATGTCATAGACGAAAACAATTTTGGGTTACCACAATTCAAAATTTTCAAACCCATTCCAAGCTAAAATTCCTAATTTAGCCTCAAAACTTCTATTCCCAATTTTGGGCTGTGACAATTAGGCCCCTGGCGAGGCTCGACAAAGGTGTTTCAAAAATACGAGTAAATTTAGAGATTTGTGGAGCATGCCTTGCATATTTGGCTGAAACAGAATTAACGTTCCAATGAGGAAGAGGCATCATCTCAACGACGCGACCACGATGTCCACACGAGAAGAAACACCTCGTCCCAACGAGAACAAATGTCTGGTGTCACAACGTGTTAATATTCATGTCACGACGTGGTAATGTGTTCCCTACGCAACCAAGTTTCTTCTCCTAGTTAAACTCTGATATATTTTTTCAATTAAACTCTGATTATTCTAGGGATGTTTCAATCATAACTGTACATGAATTTTAGTCTATAAATAGGCCTCTTAGCAACCCTAGATATTTTAGAACAATAACAACAAAATTAAGCAAGTTTGTGCTCTATCTATAAGTATAAACAGATAATGAAAATAGATTTATCTTCTTCTTGAATGATTAAATTATATAAAAAGTGGCATTATTTAGATCTTATGCATGTTTTGAGTTATATATAGGAATGAATGTGATATTATATATTTGTTATATAATTGTTATTTTTTTCCAAGATTGTGGTTCTTAGGAAATAGATCGTGGACTATCATCTCCACGTAGGACTTTTTTTTTAAATTCATAGAATTCTTGTGAGCCAAAAACAAACATAGGACTTAAATGTATTTTTTTGAAAAGAGTCGATGAAGAGGAGAAGATGGAGCAATGGCGGTTGAAGACCCAAGGAATGCCTTGTGGTAAAAATTTGTGTAATTTTTATTTTTCATTTATTTTCTAGAAATAAAACCATAGAAACCTTGGCTGGCAATTTTATTTTAACTACCCATCTCCTTATATATCTGTTTTATAATTGTTTTTTATATTTATATTATGTTATATTATAATTTTGATTTATACGTATGAGATGATCCACAGTTGATCAATTAAAAATAAAAAGTGTGGTAATAAAAAAATACATGTGTTGTATTGTTCTATTTACTCTTTTAGGTTATTTGATTACTTTGAGAAGTGTGGTAATGAGAATTGCATGTCTAGGATTGGCTCTAACAAAGAAAGGCTTGGTTTTTAAGTGATCAAATTTGACTCACTTCCCTTTCCTGAGACCCTTCCTGAGACCCTACTTGGTGCACAGTTCACGTTCACATCTTCGATTTTTCCTTAAAAGAAAAGTAGAGAAAAAAAAACACCTTGTAACAATGTTCATGCAGCATAACGATAGTTCTTTAAATGATTTTTTTTAAATAATATTTTTGTTCACTTACTTTTTCAAAAATTTTATTTAGATCATCTGACTTTAAAAGTTTACATTTTGACCACTAACATTTGTAAAACAATTAGTATTTAATTTTCACTTTTGAAATATTCATATATTAGTTATAATTTCTCAAACAATTGATGTAAAATGTGATATATACATAATTTTAGGGTTAACTCACAATTTAACCCCAAACATTGTATCCAATTATCATTTTGATACCTAAAATTTTCAAACATGATATCGTTACTCCAAGGTTAACTCTGTTAAAAATAGGCTGACATGGAGCACTCCATTAGTTAGCGAAAAATAGCTTGATTAATGAACATCATTACAAGTTATTTGGAGTGCCAACAAAATTAAAGTTATTTCGTACATTATAGATTTCAAAATAAAATATATGTCGTCTTTTGAATGGTGTTTAGGAAATTTAAACATCACAGTAAATGCCAATAGAAAATCTAATATTTCCGTTACTACTTATTTTCAACCACACTCTAAACTATAACTTTTATTTTAAATTATCTTCAAACTTTAAAACATTTTGATTATATTTTATACTATTAAAATTATATCAATTAGGTCATTTTATTATTAAAATATTTAATTTAATACGTCAAATCTTATGTGAATTGCCACATAAATTTTAAAAGTAACAGCTTCAACAGAACTCTAGAGAGAAAAATAAAACATTTCTAAAAATTTTGTAACCTCAAAATCAAAATTTTTATGGCATTCTAGCAATATTCATTTTCTCTGAAAAAATCACTTTAAATTATGTCATACAACATCTTCTGCATCATCTAATGGTTATATTAACAATTTTAATAACGAAAAGACCCAATTAATATAACTTTAATAATCCAGATAATATTTAAAAATTTAGAAACTAATTTAAAATGACATGTTTGGAGGTGTTTGGAGCAATTAACTTAAATTTACATAAATTCATTCTATTGAGTGTGATACATTCGTTTATTTGGGTTTGTTAATGTTATTTTTTATCTTATCGAAGAATTATAAATTTTATATACTTTTTTTCTAGCCTAATGATACATCTTATGTTGATCTTTATACAATTATATCTATTTGTCACCTTCATATTGTTTTTTCTTTATTTGTATTTTAAAATTCACAATGATTCCATTTTAAGCTTAAATTATGTTTCAATATTGAAGTGAAATAAAGAAATTTGAATTGTGAAGTGAATTTTTTTAAATTAAATCATTTATTAAAGTTATAAAAACCAATGCTTAATATTATTGTTCTTCTATTTCACTTGTAACTTTTTTTTAAAATGTTTTTTTTATTCTTATTGAACATTTAGAATAAATAAATCTAAACCTCAAATAAATAGAGGTTTTCATGAAACCAACAAATGATTTGCAATTTGCTTTCATAAAATTAAAAACTACTTAAGTGCTTTTTGGTGTCATTGAAATGCAATATACTATTTCTTTTTCGAACACAAAATTTGCAATTACAATAATCACACTAGTAACAACAATTTCTAAATAAAAATGTTAATGCAATATACTATTTCTTTTTCGAACACAAAATTTACAATTACAATAATCACACTAGTAACAACAATTTCTAAATAAAAATGTGAACATTCTAATCAAAATTTCAAGAATTTTAATATTATAAATCCAATCAATCCTAATTTCTTCAAGAATGTTTACTAATCAAACCTAATTATTAACCAATCACGATATTTAAATCTCATAAAAATGATATCCCAAAAGCATTACATAAAAAAAATGAAGGTCTTGTTTGATAAGCCATTGAAAAAATTTAAATCTGAAAATTAAAATTTTCAAATATTTATTTTTATTAAACATGTTTGATAATCCATAATAAAACGCAAATGGTAGGATTTTTTAAATAAAAAAATGTGAAAACTGATCTGTGAATAAAAAGCTACTTATATAAAAAAATTTCAATTCTTTTTGTTTTATTTCTTTTAACATTGTCTTTTAAAAAATTTACCTTCAAAATTTTAAAAAATTATACTTATCATACAATCTAATCATATTTGATATTTAATTTTTTTAAGAAATATATTAACTTAAATTTAGTACTTAATTTTTCAATACTTATTTTTCAACATTCAATTTTTTTAGTATTTAATTTTTCAGTTTATCAAACAATACCTAAAATCCTAATCTATCATAAAAAAAGAAAGTCTCAATTCTAATTTTTTTAGAGCTTAATCAATAAAACATGAAAAAGAAAAGCAGATACTACCAAATTCGGGAGACCAACATGAAAGTATTAAAATATTGAACACCTATCTTGTAAAAATTCAAGAAAGTAAAAAAATAAATAAAAAATAAAAATTAATGGTAATATAATAAGTGTTGAAAGAAAATAAAAAGATCAAAATTTTTTTAAGTTTTAGTTCGGAAAGAGAGATCCATTTATTTTTATATAAATAATTATTTTATAAAATAATTATTTTTCAAAAATTCTTGAAGAGTTATTTAAAAGATTTTATGAAATCATTTCTATATTTTTAGAATTAATACTCAATTATATCGTTTTCTTAAATAATAATAAATTAAAAAAAATCTTACTGGCATCCCCCACTTATTATACTTACATTCATATTCTCTTGAGCATAGTTTGTCACAATTATTATTTTCCATTTTTAAAGTATCTTATTTAAAATTTCACGCATTTATATATTTACTTCTCATTTATATTGTTCTTTATTCGATTTATAAATAGTTTTACATTCTACTAGTAAACCAGAAGACCATATATTAGAAAAAAAAAGTTACATTTGAATTTATTTAATTTCGTTTTTATTATATGATATATCTTATTTATCAAGAGTGCATCAAATATTTCTTTTTAATTCATTTTCCTTTTAATAATTGAGAAAGAGAATAAAATCACTTAAAATCGAACTCAAACTCTCAATTCTCTATTAAAACAGAAGCTTATTAATCTTAACTCATATTACAAATTGCATTCATGTTAATCTATCAAATTTTTATATCATGCATCTTTTTTATGCTCATGATATATTTTGCATTATTTCATTTTTCTTAAATTTGACATATTCAAGTAGGATTAATATTGAATATACTCACAGTATACTTTCTATTTCACAGACAACATTAAAAAATTATCATATCTATTTTTTTAAATAAGTTATCATATCTATTTTTTTTAATTTAAATATTTTACTGTGCCAATAAACCTAGTGAAATCTAAGAATTTCAATGACTAGAAAATTTTACTCCATTCAAAATAGTCATACCAAATTTTATTCCACTCAAAACACTCTTATTATGTTAGTTTTATTTCAATTATTAGTAGTTTTCTTATCCTATTTTTTAAATAATTTAATTTCAACGAAATTTCATAAATTACACCCAAAGTCTCCAAAATCACTAAATTATTAATGCATTTACTTTTCCGACCACTTAACTTCAAAAAATTACAAAATAATTATTAAACTATTTAAAAACTCTTCGAAATAAAATTTTAAATCACCAAACTATTCAAAAATTTTCAATAAGTCATTGAGTTATTAATTTTTTTCAAATTATCAAACTCCAATCGACAATAAGATGACTCTATACTCATCAACAAATAAAACACACCTTGATCCAATTCATTTGACAATCATTATTAAAAATCGAACAAAAAAACTACTTGTATTTGGTAGCTATTTCATCAGGAAAAAACTTATGTTCTAGCTATATGATAATGGCTTTTGCCAATAAATTACGTATCTAATGGCAAAAAATAACTTGCAAGATCAAGGTTAGCATCAATTTCCATAGAACTCATCCTCCCCCAAATTTGAATATATATATATATAAAGAAAGAAAGAAGAAGATAGAACGCTGATAATTTCGCTTAACACCTGAAGACGATTAGAAAGAAGTTAATGACAATTTTGATTTAGGGAGAACAAAGGACCTCTTTTTGGAATAAGGAGGGGGGAAATTTGGGTTTCGAAAGAATTTCATAAATCAATCTTGAAAGAAAGGATGTACAGTAAGGAAAATATTTTCTGACAACTAAGGTTTTCCAAATTTGTTTTAGCAGTCCCAAAAGCATTACCATAGGTAGACTTGATTAAAGAGAACTGGAAAAAAAATGACAAGATGCCTAGCTATTTTAATGATTTTAGTATGAATTAAAAAGATAACAATAGCGGGCATTAGTAACTGAAAAATAGGCTCTTTTGAACTAACCATGCCAGAAATCAGCAGAAGACAAGAACAGTTAGCTGCATAGCCTTTTTACCAAGTCCAAGCTTTTCAAGTCAACGTTGTTTTCTTCTTGATGCTATTTCCGAGGCCCAAGCTTTTCCAACTTCAGTCTGGAACTTCCCTGTAATATAAGTTAATTTACCTTTATTAGCAGCCAAAATCAAGTTTGCTCATGAATAATGCAAATTATTTGTTTTAGATCAACCAAGCAAGTTTAGGTTAAATACTAAAGATAGAATGGCATCTATGTACATTAATAAGTTTGCTAAGGTGAGCTATCGTTAACAAAGCGTTTCCCAGTTTCAAGGTCAAAAAGAGATGAGGACTAATGAAATTTTGTTTTAATCGGAAATGGTTTCCTCAACAGAAGTTCTTAAAGAAGCAGAGCGTGAAGAATCCTTTCACCTTTACCAAGTAGGTAAGATCATTTTTCTGAATCCTGTATCACCTCCAAAACAGTCGTACAAAACCTTCCTGATTGCAGTTCCCATTCTCCCAACTCTTACGTCGCTCCCCACTACTTAAACAGCATCATTATATAGCCTCTTCAGTTCTGAAGCATCTTATTCGCCTATAAGCTTTTTTTTTTTTCTTTTGCTCTCAAACTTTTCTAAATGCTACAGTGCTCGTCTTAAAACCACTAAGTATTATAATGACATATTCTATTAGCTCCGCTGCTTATCTTCCTTTTAATTTTGTCTTTGAGGTGAATCATATTATGCCATGTCAAACGGCATTTAACAGATATGTCCAGATTGAACCAATGAAACCTTCCTTTTAATTTTGTCTTTGAGGTGAATCATATTATGCCATGTCAAACGGCATTTAACAGATATGTCCAGATTGAACCAATGAAACGTCAAAGCGCTTAATTGAACATCTAAAACCAATTAAAAGGTTGAGTTACTGAACTGGTCTTTCAAATTTATTCTATTTTTGAGTTTAAATGTCTTAAAAATTATTAAAATCCATTATGGAACCCAAAAAAAAAAAGTAAAAACCACAGAACTGCAAAAGGTTTAAATTACATACCAGCAGTTGACTGGAAAAACTCATCCAAATCCACCCCTTGCTCTGCATAAGTCAAGATGAAACATTCTTACAAAGAGTAATGCCTACAGAGATTAGTTAAAATTGAAAAGTAGGTGCAAATTTTGAAAAATAAATAATTTAAAAAGACGGTATATCTTAATTTTCTAGAATGTTAGACATTCCGCAGCATATGAAATGCATGCACCACAAGTCCATCACATAGATTATTTAAGCCCAAGATCCAGGAACAAAAATATGATGAAATAAACCTCAGCAGCAAACAAGAGACATTTATTTCATCTCAGCAACATATGATATCAGAATGATTTTAAATTTTAAGCGTTAGGTTGTACTGATGCCTCGTTTATATGGAAAAGGCTGATCTATTACATATGTATTAGAATAGTTACACATAAAATAAATAATAGTTAGTACAAATTTAAACTTGAAAATAGAAAAATGAGTAAAAACTCTAGTAAAAAATAAGAGCTCTTCAAAATAAGTGAATTTTTCTCTCTTTTTGCTAAAAATAAGTCATGAGGGTGGCTAAATATTACCAATTGAATTAGTTTATTGCTAACTCATATACTAAAACATGTGTAAAATAGGCTTAATGATAAATTTGGCTACTAACGTTTGCATGTTTTATCAAAATGGCCCTACTTGTATTTTAGAGCCTTTTTCGGCCATCAACCTTTGTTTTTTTTTTCCAATTCGCTTTCTCTAACAGATTTAATGAATAAATTCAAGGTTTCAATTTTTCTTTTCTTTCAAAAGGTTTCAATCTTTCATTCGTTTGTTTACTGAGAAATTTTTCTATTGAGTTAATTTTTTTTAGATAGTTACGTTTATTTTCTTTAAATTAAGAGTTATTTTTTTAATTTAATATATTATTTATTTTATTATTTTCCACATCTAATTATCTTATTGGGTTATCTAAGTAATAAATTATATCTCATTAAATATATTCCACATATGAAACTCCACATCATACCCGTTAACTTTTTTAACGGTACTTTCATTAAATCTGTTAGAAAAAGCAAATTGAAAAAAAGAACAGAGGTTGATGGCCAAAAAAGGCTAAAAAATACAATTAGGGCCATTTGGACAAACGTTAGTGGCCAAATTTGTCATTAAGCCTAAAAAACAATACTCCTACCAAATGTAGCATGATTGTATTAATTTTATAAAAAACTAATTCATCATCTTAGTAAATAAATCAGCAATAATAATTCCAATACTCAGCTTTCATTAAGACCATCAAAACCAGGCTTTATCCTACATTGCCTCTAAGCTTTAAACACTCCTTTTCCTTTTTCCTTTTTTCTTTCTCCCCAGCTTGGCTCTCATTCTTAGAAAGTTATAGCTTATTCTTGAGAAATGTTTAAAACTATTTAATGTTTCTGTAAGCCATATGTTTAAGGTGAATTGCCATTATGATCAGATCATAAACGCTGATGCTTATGCAAATATGCAATGAAAAAAAATCAAGGGAAAAAGTCAAGAACAAGAAGTCTTACCATTCTCATATTCTAAGGCTTGAAGTATCATCTCCACCTGCATGTAACAGGACAACCCAACATCAGATTAGAAAGCATTTATCAGCTTAGAGAATTATGATTACAGACCTAAAAATATGTTTATAGGTAGCCACTGATAAAAAATCACCAACATCAGTTGAAATAGGATTAAACTTGCAATAATTTGAGGTCTAAATGCTATAATCAAAGGAGAACTAAACTGAATATGCATAGAGATTGGTGAATTAAAGATTAATTCATCATATGTACTGAAGATGAGATGAACACAAATAAGCAGAATACAAAATGAAAATTGAACAACTTACAACCATAGGTTGGAAACAAAGAAATTACTATTTTTATCATCATACAAGTAACTAAGCATGCTATTCAATCATCACTTCTTCTATTCTAGGGCATAATATAAGTGTAATAAAAAATATTAGCCAAACAATTCACATTTGATATGTATCTTTGAAAAAAACAACGCATTTGAGATGTTCCGTTTTATTGATAAATCATGAATAATAGAAATATACAAACACCTGCATTACATACCTTGTCAAAGTCTTTGACGATTTTGGCTTCAGAGGAAGTATTTTCTTCATATTCCATCCATAATTCCTCTATTTCTTTCGCTGCAATCAATTAAGCAGAAAAATTAGGTCGAATTATACATCATTATGAGATTCAAGTTCAACCCCCCTCCCCCCCAACTCTGCCCTCATTTTTCATAAACGACTATGAGTTAAAAGAAAGAACAATAAGGTAAACCTCTAGACCCTCCACCAAGTAATTTGCACATATGATCTAAGGCTTCACGCTCTCTTCGACTCTTCTCAGCCTTAGAAATACCATCTGAAGGGGTAATATCACCAACGATGGCTGTTCAAACACATAGATAAATACAACATTGTGATTATGGTAAGCTAAAAAAATCATATTTATACAAACAAATCAAATTTTAATTTTTTTAAAATTAAGCTAAAAGACGTTTTTTTAATCTAACCTTCAGCGATATCATGAACAATGGCCATTTTAACACACCTAAATAAATTAGAAGAAACCTCTCAGTCAAAGAATTAACTGAAATTTGTAAAATATTAAGGGGGAAAAAAGGTAGTACAACTAACTTGTCTTGATCAATTCCAGGAATATCAGAAGCAATTAAAGCCATTAATCCCATTCGATACATATGATCAGCTATAGATTCCGGATTCTGTACATCTCTCCGCACCCACCCCGCTCGTTTCGTCGTCTATTCATTCCAACAATAATAATCACGTTACAAAACTATATCAAATTAAAAGAAATTTCAAGGAAAGAAATTGTTCAAATTTTTTTGAGTGAATAATTTAAAAAATACCTTGAGGCGGTGACAGAGAGTGAGAAAATCGATGGCAGAGGAAGCGGAGGGGGGAGAAGGGGCAGCAGCGTCATTGGAAGGATTGATATCGTTACCGTTGGTGAGGGAAGAAGATGATGAGGAAGCCATTCGGAGAAAAGAGAAGGCAGTCGGGGGAAGAGAGGTGTGGGCGAGGAAAGATTTGAGGCTGAGTTGCGTTGAGGAAGTGAAAGAAGGGACTAGGAATGCCAGTGAGAAGGCTCTACAAGGAAACACTATTCGGCTCCCACTCCCCATCTTTTTCTTTTTTGGATTTTCTTTTTCTTTTCCCTCTTATTTTAATTAATTAATCTGATTCGTTGCGGCAAATATCAATTTTTTTGGTGGAAAAAATGGTATATTCCAGAATATTGATTCAAAAGTTCGATCTGAACATCCACGTCACCATCTATGCGGCAGCATTTTATTTTATCGATACACGTTTTAGTACTAATTATATATATTTTCTGATACCTAAATTTTTATCGAATAGTGGTAAATATTTTGAAGTCCAAAAGCTAAATATAGAAAAAAAAAATTCGAATAAGATGAAGTAGACTTCATGAGGATAAAGTAAAAAAAAGTAGGAAAATCAATAAGTGATTTGTCGTAATTCGGTGTAGCAGATTAAATTAATTTTCACACATAAGGAGCTTAAATACAATCATTTTATTATGTTTTGATTAAGTTTTCATAGTTTTGTTTACATTTAATAAAAAGTGTAATTTGAGTCTTTTATTAACCTTAGAGGGCGAAGAAGGCCTAATATGAGCTAACATACTTAGTGAGTGTACAAGAAACCATCAGAGGGCATACAAACTCAATATTGGTCATGGTGTTGCAGTATGGGGAGTTCGATATCACAAATAGGGAGTAGAGTACAAGAATTTTGAGACTGCCTATAACAGCCTGTTTTTCAATGGTGACAGAACAATGGTTTCAGGATCACAAATTTCCATCGTGTCGACCCATAAATATTATTTATAGAATATTTACGGAGTCATTAGAGTCATATTAATTTTTGGTTAAGAAATTTTAATATTTAGATAGCTAATTAAAGAAAAAAAACTAAATTGAAAAATGTGCAGAACTTAGTAATTATTGCATTTAGATGATCAACTAGCTTAATTACTAAATGATGAAAGACCTATGTAGCAATTAGCCCTTAGTTATTATTGTTGGACGGCAATTGGAATGAAAATGATAAAATAACATATGTTTAATGGCAATTTTGTAATTAAATCAAAATTAAAACAAAATTAAATGAAGAATAAACATTTTCTTTTTCAACTTGCCAAAACACCATAGCTAAGGAGAAGAAGCTTCGGTTGTGTGGTTTTCATTACATGTAAGTGAAATTGATACTTGTTTCTTGTAATTTTTATGTTTTTGAAATCATTAACTAGGTCTAGCTAGCCTATACCTCTGTTTTTGAATCTGTTAAAATTTCTAGAAGTTTCCATTGATGAATCTTGGTTTTTTTTATGATAATTATGTGTTTGAAGCTTTAATTGTGGTATTTGGTTGTATTGTGAAGTAATTTTTATTAGTTTTTGATTTAAGGATTAAATTGTTAAAATGTCAAAATTTCAAGGTTTGGTGGTGATTTAGAAGTATAATTGGGACTATTTAAGGGCCTAGATTATTCGAATGTAAATTTTGACTTGAGAAAATGGTTAATTTGATGATTTTTGAGTTAGAGGACTAAATTGTAAAAGTTGTAAAAGTTAAAGGCAATTGTGTAATTTCAAAAAATAAAAGGGTATAAATGTAGAATAAATTGGAATATGAAATGTAAGGTAATAATTGGGAAATTTTATATTTTAGATCAAGACCCTGTTCATTTACGTGGAAAAGGGAAAATTGCAGAATAGTCTTTAAACTTCTATAATTATCACAATTTAGTTTAAGTAAGTTCATTCAGTTTGTAATTTAATATTTATATGAATTGTATGATGATATGATATGATATGATATGAAATAGTTGATATTAATTGTTTAATTGATGATATAAAGTTTTTTGGGAAAATGTTATTTAATTTTGGTACTTGGGTCGGATGAACGTGTGATAGAGTACAACTGAATGACGACGTGTTACGTGGGGTTGGAGTTGAGATTAATATGGTGTGCTATATATATTTTCCCGAGTATACCGAGGTTCAGCATTTGTTGCGAACCCTCGTGTTATACTATCCTATTTTAACGTGTTATTGGGGTGGATGTATAGCCTACAAGCTAGACACTTAGTGTCGAGGCGTGTTATTGGGGCGGATGTATAGCCTACAGGCTAGACACTTAGTTTTGAGATGCGTTATCGGTTGGATTAGCTCTCATGAGCGTTTGGCATGTTTCGTTTAGACTATTTGTGTACTCATATCTATAAGTCATTCATCTGGTCTTAAATTATTGTATTATAACTTGTTTAATGACTTTCAATGGCATGACATGTACTTGACATATAGAATGGACTCTGTTGTGGACATGTATGTTACCGGAGAATATTACTTGAACTTTGAATTGAAATATGAAACTCACCAGTTTGTAATTGTGGATGACAGGAAATATTTTTTGTTGAATCATTTTTTTATTTGATGGTTAAATTTACTTCCGTAAGAATTATTGTTTCTGTCCGTCGAACTTACTAAGCTTCAATAAGCTTACTTGTGTTAATTTTTGTTTCTTGTAGATACTTTTGAAGGTTGGGCGATCGAATTAGCACTCAAGTCACACTATCCATCCGTTTTCGGTAGTTTTTGAACGTTTGTTTTGGATTATATGGCATGTAATAGGCTTGTTTTGTCATTACTTTTGTTTTGGTATGTAAATATATAAAGAGTGAGCCTAAGTGCAAGTTGATAACTTATTGTGATATATGTGAATGATGGAAGATGTCTTTGGTATAAACTTTTAGCATATGTAAGATTAATAGATTATATTGAATTGTTGTGAATTGAGGTGCCTATGATAGGCATATTGCTTAGAAGTTTAAGTTGTGTGAATTGGCATGTTTGGGTGATGATTTATATTGTTGTATAAGTGTATACTTGTGGTACCATTGAGGGTACATTGGTTAGGCACTTAAGATGGTTGAATTAGCATGATTTGAGCTTGTTTAGTGACATTTTGAATAGGTTTAATGGCTGGTAAATGGATTACTTAGTGCCCAAGAAATCTTGAAATGGTAAACGTGATGTTTAAGGTTTATTTAAGTGCCTGAGACACGGGCTACCACACGGTCGTGTGCCACACATGGTCTAAGACACGGTCGTGTGTATTAAGTCAGTGTGTTACACGGCTTGGGACACGGCCGTGTGACCCAACTCAGTGAGTTACACGGGCTGGGACACGGCCATGTGTCCCCTGTCTTTGAGTCCCTGAGGGTTTTAAGATTAATTCTTTAGTCCCTAAAGCTAGATTTAAGCCTCGTAGATGTAAGATATTATTGTAATTCAATTACTTTATGGTATTTGAGAAATTATATTGAAATGATCATGATTTTACTTGTTTATTTCGATTAACTCACTGTAGCATTCCCGTAACCCTATTTTGGTGACAGATACGAGTTAGGGGTGTTACATTGCCTTCGGTGCCGCGGCACACACCTAAAACCACATTGGGGCTAAGCATACTACCTTTAATGTCACGACACAGGCACTAAGGTATCGCGACATCAATTCTGTACGAGAAACACCTACGAGCCAAGGGTGTTTCGGTCTGCACAATCAAATGTTTAATATGAGAGCATTAGCTGACCTAAGGTTGAGGACGACGGCAACCTTAAATCTATAAATAGGCTCATTTAACGCTTGTTATGGACAATTTTCATACTTTATAATTTTCTTTGTAGTTTTAGTTTTTAGTTCTTCCCTTTTCGTAGGTTTTAGGTTACTTCTAGTTTTTACCTTTAAGTTTTTGGGGAGATCTAACTTGTAGACTCGGTCAACACTTTGTGGATTCTGCACTTCATTCAATACAATTCAGGATTCTCTTAAACCTTTTTCTCTTGATTTATTATTAATGTTTATCTTTAACATCAAGTTTATTGTGTTTATGAAATCTGTAAGGAACTAATCCTCTTATGGGGGATTAGTAAGTGGAGATATGACTAATTAACTGTTGTGTAGGGATTTCTTAGCAAATCAGCTGTTTGGGAGTGGAAGAACCTAAACCCTAGGCTTGACGACCCTAGGACATCATGTAGGTAGGAATTAACCCAAATTGGTATGGTCTATCTGTGAATACTTTAGCCCCGAACTGGTTTGGACTGTGAGGTCAAGAGATAAGTAGTTCTTGCCAACTCGTCGGTTTAGTGGAAGATCGAGAGATCCTGCTAGGGTAACGACTAGCTGATTGAATAGAAACTCGAAGTGACAGTTAGTTATGATTACCAAAGTAAGCTAATCGCTCATGCTTAGCTTTGATTCAGTTTACATCTTTCGTTTCCTAAAGTCTCTTTATTTATGTTATTTTCTTTATTATTAAAACCCCAAAAATCTTTCTTTATGTTTATTCATAATATAATTCATTTAAAGTACTAATTAGATCTATTTGTGTTTTGATTAGGATTAATTTAGTACTCGCCTCCCTTGGGTACGATCCTCGAAGTACTCATTTACTTCGTTGCAACTATATTACAACTTGACCCGTATACTTGCGGATACCACTTATTTCATATCTTTTGTGCAGGTTTTTTACTCTGGACGTCGGTACGTCCCGAGGCGGTCAAGTTGTGGAAACTATTGCCAGGGAGGCAACATCTCTAGATTAATTTTAATTTTTGCATTTAATAGACTACTTAGGAAATTTTTAAAATTATAGATATGATTTTATTTTTCTTTATTTTATTTTTTAACAACACTTATTTTCTTTTTGGTTTCAGTGTATGACCCGTAGTAGGGGAACGACTATAGAGCTGACCACAGATCTAAAAAGAATAATTCGTAAGAATAATTGACAGTAACAGCAACAACAACAGATGCAGAACCCACCACCTGCTGCAGGAAATTTACCACAGTAAAACAACCCGTTGTTCGATGAAATTAATAAAAATAACCAACAAGATTTACCACCACCACCTTAGCTACCTGTAAATATATCTATGGCGTGCAATGAAAGAACTTTAAGGGACTACGCACTACCAAGTCTGAAGATGGTTCAAGGAATTATAATACGACCAACCATCACGGCTAACAATTTTAAGATTAAACTAGAAATGATCCAAAATAATTTGCAGCTTAGAGTCACAATGATAGAGGACCCAAATAAGCATTTAAAATGGTTCCTTTAACTTTGTGATACTTTCAAATATAAAGGGGTCACCAATGACGCTATTCGTCTTTGATTGTTCCCCTTCTCCTTAATAGATAACGTTTTCTCTTGGTTAGATTCGTAAGCACCAGGATCTATCATGACATGGGATGAACTCGCAGGAAAATTCTTACAGAAGTTCTTTGTAACAGCCTGATTTTAGGGTTAGTCAGAACAGTGGCTTCAGAACCACAATACGAGGTCAAAATAATTATTTTATTAATGTTTATAGTATGATAGAATGTTCGTGTGAAAATTTCGTAAAGAAATTTTACCGTTTGAATGGTTAATTCTACAATCTAAGAGTACTAGTATGATGAAAACATTTACTAAACTCAAATATCAGATGAGCCAATTAATGAGCATGATAGGACGTATCAAAAGGCAAATTGTCACGAGAATCCTGAGTAACACAAAAAATAATCATCAGAGAGAGGAGAAGGAACACGTAAAAGCAATAACGCTCCATTCGTGTAAAGTATTTAGTAGCCCGAAAAAGCTCTCTTAAAAGGAAAATGAAGAGGATTCCAAAAATTTTTGAGAAAACTCTAAAGGAGCTGATGTTAAACCAGAATCCGAAGAGGTAGCCAAACCGGTAGCTAAGCTGAAAGATAAATCCATAGAAGAACTTGAAATGAGAAGGATACCATTCCCTTCACGATTGGAAGAAAATCAAAGAAGGGATGAGGATGAATTTTCAAGTTTTCTCAACTTATTTAAATCCCTTAATGTTAACTTGCCTTTAATTGATCTGATTGAAAAAGTTCCTAAGCACTCCAAATATTTAAAAGAAATCATGTCTAGGAGTAGGAAAGTAAAAATAGGAGAGCAAGTTAACATAAGCACCTGATGTAGTGTGGTTATTTCAAAACACATTACCCCAAAACTAAAAGACCTAGGGAGTTTTACGATACCTATAAAAATAAGGGACATCCATTTTAGTAAGGCTCTATGTGATTTAAGAGCCAACATTAATTTATTGCCCCTATCTATTTATGAAAAGCTTAGATTAGGGGATCTTAAAAATACACTAATCACACTACATTTAATCGATAGGTCTTCAGTACAACCTAAGGGAGTATTTGAAGATGTATTAGTCAACATGAAGAGCTTTATCATCCCAATGGACTACATAATCTTAAACTTTGAAGGAAACCATGAAATACCTATTCTGCTAGATAGACCATTCTTAGCGACATCAGGTTCCACCATTGACTTAGAAAATAATGAATTAACAATGAAGATTAATGGTGAGATAGTCACATTTAAATGTGGTCACCAGCAAAATGAAAAAAATAGGGAAAAGTTAGGAAAGCCCTGTTATGAACTAACTATTCTAAAACCTAACTACCTCGAGGCAGGGAAAGTGTTCTATATGATTAGTGCAGGTCAGACAAACAAGTACCGAGAGTGGGATAAGCGAAGGAAAGTGTAATGGCATGATGGACGCTGGACGACCTTGATAGATCCAAAGAAGCATCCCCGGATACATTAATTGAGTTGATGGATGAATCCGACAGCAACACTTAATAATTTAAAATTAAATGTTAATTTTATGTATAATATTGTATTTTTAACTAACCAATTAGTTTAGACCTTAACTACTACTACATTTTTTAATAAACAAAACCCAAGACACTTTGAAAATTGGAAATTTGGGCTAAAACAGAGTTAGTGTCGCAACACGGCATCTCTGTGCCGCAACACCACCTCAAGAATCAAGGGAATCGAGAAAATCATCTCGATGTCATGACATAGAAGATATATTACCCAAGGTCCAAATTTTCAGAGTGTGTCACGACATTGAACCCTAATTTCGCGACATCAGTATCTTGCCAGGGGTGTCGTGACACGGAACCTCTGTGTTGTGACATCGATGTAATTTTCTACAAGGTCGACCCGACTCAATCGCATAAACCATCGGTCTTAAACTTATTTTAACCTGTTTTTAACATTAATATAACCCTTATTTCAACCCTAAAGCATAATATTAACCTCCTCTAAACTCTAAAGCCCTCTCTAACTCTTTCAAAAACTTTAAATTCTTAAACCCTAAAACCTCCTTTTCAATTGAAACCAACTCCTTTTTGATAAGTACAAGAACCAAGACAAAGCATTCACAAGACGATATCTCTACGAGGAATCCAACGCATCTTCACTCAAAGTTAAGGGTTCTAAAATTCTTTTTACTGTTCCTTGATATCTTGTTAAGTTTTAGCATATGATTATATCAAACATGCCACCTAGGAAATTTAGACAAATGAAAGAACAAGAACCACCGACGGTTTTGAATCCTCTAAAGTTTCAAAATAAAAATGCTGAAAAATATTTCTTCGAACTCATAGGTAAAACCTTTATTCAAGAAAGGAGATTCAAACCATCGATGGTTCTTTGTAATGAAATTTGGTCTTTAGTACGGTATCATAGATGGGAGCGTTTTTGCACAATCCCAAAAGAAAGTGTTGTTATTTCTCTTGTGCAAGAATTTTATGTTGCTCTCAGGGACGAGGAAACTCAGAGACTACATAGTGTTATGTGGAAAACAGTAACAATAATGGGTAAGAATGTGTCGTTCTCCCCATAAAATATTTGCAGATATTATGATGCTACATATTATGAATATGATTACTTACAGAATATTGATTTAACAGAATTTAAAGACATTGATATGGAAAACATCATAAAATATGTAACTGAAAATCGAGAAGAATGAAACCTCTGACCCAGTACCAGACTATCGACTAATTTTAATCAAGCTATAGTGTTTCCAATAGCCAAAATGAGGATACAGTTTACTTGCACTCGAATTACACCCGCTCTTAATGTTTCTAATGTCAATACATTCCGGGATATTTTATTATATGGCATTTTACAGAAAAAAATATGCATAGGACAATAGATTTATCAAAGTATGAAGCATTGCATCAGTGCAAAAGGTTGAGATTTTCTTTCCCATCTTGTGACGGCATTTTGTAAAAGCGTGAAGGTTCCAATAGAAGAAAATGAGCAGTTCTTGCACCCAACAAGGAGTTTAATCAATGATTCAATGTACACTCAGTACGTAGAACTCAACCAAAAGTAGATTATTGATTGGAACCAGAGGAGAAAGGAAAAGATGGATGTCCTTACCTCACTCAAAAGAAAAGCAAAGATGACACCTCAAAGAAAAACAGGTGAGAGTAGTAAAGTAAAAATAGACGGAATGATACGATGGATGCAAGAAACGGGCCCAGTCCTTCAAGAATTCACACGGCAAAACAACATGAGAGTTCCTAATTATCCGCCAGATATGTTTGGTCCAATGCAAACTCATCATAGAAAAGAAGAGCAATGAAGTAAAGAAAGAGGTGATAGTGAAAAGGAAAAATGAGAAAAGGCAGAAGAGGAGGAGATAGCTTCTGAGAAAGAGGAGGAGGATTGAGCTAAAATTTTAAATTTTATTGTTTTAGGGCTATAATTAATTTTGAGGTAATGTTTATTTGTTATTTCAGAAGTAAAATTAACAGTAGATTGTTAGTTGTTTTTCTATTTTAAAGTTTTCTGTGAAGGAACTCCACACGAAAGAAACACAATTTAGAACTTACAATGATCAAAGAAAGAAGCACCCACCAATAACTTACGAAACTACCACGATCAATCGAGTAACCTCTTTCCTTATCTTTTTAGGGCTACACATTGAGGACAATGTGTTATCTAAAGTGTGGGGGTAATATAGAAAATTTGTTTCAATTTTATGTTTTTCTTTTAATTTTTATTGTCAATTGTCTGCTTGAGTCTGTAGAAATACAAGTCTTTGGTTAGTAGCATGCAAGTAGGTTAATTGTATTCACTATAAATTTGGCATGATAGTAGATGATTTTAATTTTTTTTATTAAGACTACTCAATTTTATATATTACACTGTAAATCAACATTGAGCAATTGAATGTACCAAATGATATAGAAAATATAGGGAAACGAGCATGCTAGTATGTATGATAGATTGTTAAATTTTTTATTGTTTGGTTAATTGAATTTGTAAATATTGAGATACCTAGGGATGACCTAAGGCATTGTTTAGTATACACCCAGAGCCAAAAATTTAACCCTATCCTTTCATCCTTAGTACTTATATTTGAGCCAAAAAAACACTTCTTGATAAACCTCCATGCAAAACTCAAGCCAAAAACATTAATTTGTATTTGCCTTTTTCATTTGTCTTGAAATGCATGACTATAGATGTCTGATCATACGTATTGAGGGTTAAGTAGATACCTCATTGCAGATTTTGTAAAAACATAGTGAAATAGGAAAGATTGGTGTGATATAGTATTTATAAGTTAGCCTATAAAGTGCAAAACAACAAAAAAATTCAAAAAGAAAATAAAAAAGAGTAGAAAAATGTACTTGAAAAGCAAAAGCATTTGTGAGTAGGATGTATTAAAAAAGAAAAAACATGTGGCAAAGTCACAAAAGTAGAAAAACTTGCGAGCTAGTCGTTATTACTATATTATTTTGTGATTTCCTATCTGGAGAAATAAGAAAGGTGAGAGAATGAAAAATAAGGAGGTGAACGGGTAAGGGTCACTATGAGGGGAGAATAGGGAACAATATGATGTGTCAAACTATTTCCGTGCTTGAAACTATTTTGATACTTATTGTTCTTGAATTTCAAACTATTTCTTGAATTTTCGTTAAGAAATTTTAAAGTTTAAATTGTTAATTAGGTAAAAAAGACTAAATTGAAAAATGTGCAAAAGTTAAATTCTACTAATTAAATGGATTGAATGGCCTTGGAAATGTGAGTTGGTAGATCTATAAGGTAATTATGCCATTTATATTGGTGGTGCATAATGATGGACATAGGTTGGTTATTTTATAAATGTTAATTAAAGGGTAAAGTAGTAAAACAATAAATAAAAGCATGTACAAGTAAAATAATGCTATCATCTTTTTCCATTTTCTTGTGTTTGCTAAAAATCATCATTTTTGAGCTTCAAAAAATTCAACCAATTTTCTTTTGGTGCATGGTGAGGTTTTTGAACCCCGTTTTTAATGATTTTTATGTTTTTGAACTTGTTTTAGCTTAATCTACTTAACTCAGGGGTTGAATTTAAATGTTATAAAAAAATTTAGGGTTTTTCCATGAATGATTTAATAATATTTTTGAATTTTTTGATATATTATTAAGTTTAATTGTTAGATAAACATGTTTTTTTAAGTATTTTTTGATGAATTTAAAGGTTAAGGACTTAATGGTGAAAATAGTAAAATTCATGGTTAATGTTGTGAATTAGAGAAAGTTAGGGGCTGTTTGGAACCTTAAGAATATTTGGGTATTATGATATTTTATTTTATTGGTTAAATTATAATATTTAGATTTAGGGCTAATCTATAAAAAGTTTAAATTTAGGGGTACTTTTATAATTTCCTATTAATATAGATTATAAGTTTAAATTAGATAATTGTAGTCAATTGAAATATTTAAGTTATATTATTACTTACATCAAGAAAAGAATCAACCAGACTTGAATCGAGGAAAAGCGAAAGTCTCGGATTAATTCTCGACTTTTGTTGATACAACTGTTGTGGTCAAGGTAAGTTCGTATGAATTTTATATTTATTAAATGTTATTTTGGTTGATTATTTGTTAATGTTATATTATTTACAATTGATTCGGTAATAATTCAATAATTGAATACTTGACGAAAAAAGTCTCGTTTGAGTCTAGAAAATACTTAGGATACAAATGACATGTCATTAGGGATTATATGTTCGGGTGCTGGTCCTATATGTCTTACCAATGGCTGAGGTCTTACATTTGTTGCAGATTCTCCATAACTCGTGTGAGAAAAATCGTGTAGCTAACATCCTGACCCACAGCTCATCTGAGCAGGCCTATTTCACAGCTCACGTGAGCATTATTGAAAAGGTTATGGTTATATGGAAAGGTGTTCCCGAGTATTTGATGTTATTCTATACAATTCAACGGGTAAGTGAAGTAATGAAAAGGTTTAGATATGAAATTATGGATATCGATGATAATATGAAATGGTAAGATGAGCTATGAAAACGAATGAATTAGAGCATTAATCACATATGTGAAGTAATGTGAGTAAACGTAACTCATTTCATGTTGTATCCTATGTTTCATAAATGATGAATTGTTAAGTTATTTACTAATGATGTGAATTGTGGTGTTTAGGAAAGTCAAGTACTATATGATTTAATGAGCATGATTGAAGGATTAGATATTAAGGAATGAGAAGTTTAAGTTTCTCTTATACGAACTTGAGAAGTTTAAGTTTCTCTTATACGAACTTACTAAGCATTAAATGTTTACATAGTTGTTTTCCTCTATTTTATAGATCATTGGAAAGCTCAATCAGTTAGAATCTTGTTGGAGCCTATGACACTATCCGCCGATCATTTTGGTAGTTTTTGAACAAATTGGTTACGGTTATAAATGACATGTATATGGCTATTATGTAATAGGTGTATTTGTATATGTTTGGATACTTATTACAAATGTTATGTATTAAGCTTAGTATAAGCTTACTTGTGTATGTGCCTTTAATCTTGGTGTGAATATGTTTATATAAAGTTGTTTTAATCTTTTAATATAAACCTTATTTAATTGTTTGAATCATGGTAGGAATGAGTGTGAATGAATAAGAAGAAATGATAAGTTTGGTATGAGTTTTATATATGAACTTATAAATTTGAATGCAAATTAGTTGATGTGCCATGTGAATTAAGGTTGATAATTGAATTGTGGTGTCAATAAGGACACATTTATTAGACACTTAGGTTGATTGTTTTGACATGTTTTAGGCTTGTTTAAATGTGTTTCTAAAGTGTGGAAATGGTTGATTTTGATTTGGCTTGGTACCTAAGTTTTGGATGAAAGTATGCCTTGTTTTTGAAGCTTTTTAAGGTCCACACGACCTGGCCACACGACCATGTGCCTTATTACTTTTAAGTGCAAGATCTTTCACACGGTCACAGTGAGTCACACGGCCTGAGCACACAAGCATGTGGGGTAGCCAAACAGGTGAGTGTGTTAGCCACACATGTGTGTTTGAAGCCACACGGGATGGCCTCTTTCACACGGCCGTGTGACCCATGTTTCCAAAATTTTCAAAATTTTGCATATTTTTCTGTTTTGATTCAAATTTGTTCATGATTGTTCCCAAACTATTTTTAAGTCCCCATAAGCTCGTTTTAAGGCTCGTAAATATTATTTTAATATGAATGAAATGCATATTCAAATGTTGTTATTTAAATTAATAAGTGAATAGATTAATGGTGTAAATTATTTTGATGTGTGCTGTAATACTCCGTAACCCTAATTTGACGACGGAGACGAGTTAGGGGTGTTACAAATTCTACGACAGGTTAAGGGTGTTACAAATTTTGCACTTTATTTAATACAATTCAGGATTATATTAAACATTTTTCTCTTGTTTTATTATTCATGTTTATCTTTCACATCATGTTTATTATGTTTATGTAATGCTTGAGGAATTAATCCTTTTATAGGGGATTAGTGAGTGGAGTTATGAGTAATTATTAATTGTTGTGTAGGGATTTCTTAGCAGATCAGCTGTTTGGGAGAGGAAGAATTTAAACTCTGGCTTGTCAACCCTAGGATGTCATTTAAGTTGGAATTAACCCAAAATTGGTATGGCATATCCGTGAATACCTTAGCCCCGAATCGGTCTAGACTTTGAGGTCGAGAGATAAGTTGTTCTTGTCGACTCATAAATTTAGTGGAAGATTGAGAGATCCTGCTAGGGTGACGACTAGTTGATTGAATAAAAACCTGAAGTGACAGTTAGTTATTATTACCAAAGCAAGTTAATCGCCCATGCTTAGATCTAATTCAGTTTACATCTTTTGTTTCCCGAAGTCTCTTTATTTATCTTATTTTATTTATTATTAATACCTCAAAACTCTCTCTTTATGTTTATTCGTAATATAATTTCTTTAAAGTATTAATTAGATCTATTTGTGTTTAGATTAGGATTAATTTAGTACTTGCCTCCCTTGGGTACGATCCTCAGATAACTCATTTACTTCATTGTAACTATATTACAACCTGACCCGTAGACTTGCGAATACCAGTTATTTCATATCTTTTATGCAAGTTTCTTACTCTGAACGTTGGTACATTTGGAGGCAGTTAACAAGCGGTAAGGTTCTTAACCTTTCTATGTACGTAAAAGTTAAAAAATGAAACTATGGATCTTCAAGAACTAGTTTAAGGGTTCTGCATGCTATGAAATATTAAGATTTGAAGATGTAGGGTAAGTTTGACCAATAGGTTTTTGGTTGTATGCTGCTACCAAGAGAATGGAAGCTCTGGCTTACGAGAGAAGGAATAAGCTATGGAAATAATGAAATTTCAGGTGAGATCCTAAAACTCTAAACTTGGACATTACGATCTATGTTATCTGGGTATGTCATGTTTGCATAAGCATGAAATGGTCATAGTATAACGTAAATCACTTTGCCATGAAATATGATGATGTGTGCAAGCATCGCATGATTATGGGATAAACCTCAAGGGGATAGATGAAGTTAGGATGGAAAAAGGGAGTGAACCTTTAGTTAACACCTCAGGCGAAGCTCTGAACCTTGCGGAAGGAACACTGCGGTGTTTAAGCACTAATGTTAGGTGGTGTAAATGAGGAAATGGGAGGAGGATTCAGGAAATGAAAATCATGGAAAGGAATTTATCGCGACGGCGGTATCAACTGGTCCTTTGAGGCGACACTATGATGACGGATATGGCGTAATACCATAGATGAAATAGACTATGGCAGTCTGGTATAAAGTAGGTAACGTAATACCGTGGATGAAAGATGCCGTGGCAGCATGGAACAAAGTAAAAGGTATATGGTGTAAGACCATAAATGAAAGATGCTATGGTAGCCAAGTATGATAAGTAAGACTATGGATGAAAGACTCTATGGCATCATGCAATAATATGCCAAGATGGCAAATCAGTGTAAGACCATGGATGAAAGATTCCATGGCATCCACAAAGATAAAGTCCATCGGGACAGTAAACACGGAACAGAGATAGTCTGTCAAGATAGTAAACACAAAGTGATTTTGCCGAGACAGTAAACACGAAGTAAGTTTACAGTGACAGTAAACATGAAGTAAGTTCACCGAGACAGTACCTACGTTTATAGCAATAAATCTTAACCAAACTTGTACCTACGCTTTTTGATAAGCGAATCCTTAATATTTTCAGCTTTTAACCAAACGATCTTTTCCACTATTCTGGTACCACGAACTGCTTCGAGTGTGGGCATGAACCAATTGAACCGAAACACAAAACTAGAACGGAAATTCTCTCTTCTTTAATAGAAACTGGTAAAATTGTTATTTTAAAAAATATGTTTATAAGCTGAGAATAAATTCTCTCTATTTTTTCGGCAGAATAACAATCTCTCAAAAATTGTGTTTATAGCTCTACATGTGCCATCTATTTATGAGAATAGAAGGTAGAACCCTTGTAAAGTTGTAGAGGTTTATTTTAAATAGAAAAAACAACATTCTACTTAGAATAGAAGAGGGGTAAACAACTAACCCTTGTATTTCTACTATGGTTGTCGCCCCCTTACATCGGGTCCAATTATAAGTACTTCCTAGGCCTTTTTAACTCAATACTCTGTAATGTGATGCAACCTATTCAATTTTTTATTTCCCAAAGTAAACTTTAATATTTACATATTAAATAATTTTCTCATCCCAAATTTACTCTAGTAAAATTTTGATGATTTTACCCTCGGTAAAATTTTATGAAAATTCGTTCAATATGTTACAACTCAATATGTTCACTATGACCGAATGCTTTTATTTTCATTTTTGGGCTTCAAAACAATCCAAAAACATAAACTACAACATGTTTTTAATTTTGATGCTTTTAATTTCTTTTATTCTATATTACAATAAACCATAAAAGAGATGAATATTAGAAATTAAATAACTAAATTAAATAAACAATAAAATACACAAACAACTAAACCAATTAAACCAATCAAGAATATTTACTTATTTCAGGGGTTGTAATTAGCTTCATATTTGAGTTTTAGAGTGGATTAGCTATTAACTAACCAATTATTACCTCTCAACCTCTGACTGATTAATTAATTGGTTGATACTCAATTATCTCCCGACCTCACTTTCTCAACTAGGATAAATTACGATTTACTAGGCAAACTTATCTCCCAACCTTGTTTAACCTTTGATTACTTCATAGTGTTGTCAAGCCTAGGGTTTAAGAATGCATAATTTATACAAACTAATCTGATTGACAAACCCTTAATCCTCTATTAATCACGTTCCCATCCACTCATTAGTCTCCCTAAAGGGATATAACTACTCATGGTGTTAATAATCTTAAGCTCAATTGAAATAAACATATAAATAACACGATTAAACCAAAAGAGAAAAGAGATTTAGAATAATCCTTTTTTGTATTGATTAAGAGCGAAATAGAAAATCTCTCGATTGGAATAATGAATCTTGTTGCTTGTAAAGGAAAATAAACTGAAATACTTCAATTGCATAAAAGAAATCTTGGATTGAAATTGATTCCAAGAGAGAAGAACAAAGCGTTTTAAGAAAAATAAGAGAAAACTAAACCTAAATCCTACTCTTAAACTATAAGGGTTTTTGGATGCGTCTAAGACGACTTAGTTACATCAAACCCCTAAGGTTTTATTTATAGGAGTGTTAGCCGCCCGAATTAGGTCTTTATCACATCCTATATCTTTATATAAAGTTGACTGTGTGGATGAAAATAGCCTCGGTATGCTTGGGCTTCACATCGGCCCTATGTTGTGCCATACACCATGCATGGCGCGACACGACACTAAAAATCTGGGCTTGGAAGTCCTTTTCGTGCTTTTATGGCTCTAGAAGCTTGTGCATCACTCATCCTTTGATCCTACATCAATTAGGTCTATAATTCATCATCTTACACACTCAATTACACAAATTAGGATTACCTAAGGCCCATGTCTGATGTGATTTCTTGAACCCGATTCGAACCTCAAAAATATGCAAACGAGACTCAGACTTGAAAGTTAGGAAAATTGCTTGAATTGGGTAAGATTGTCTTAAAATTGAACAAGTGGATGGAACCTTGACTCGTAGTGGTTGCAGTTTAAGGAACCGTAGCTATATTAAAACTCTGACTCATTTAACTCGCAAGCTTACTAGAACCTTGGTATAGTGAAGTCGCCACACTCCATGATGGTAAACGAAGTGATAAGATAGGGGTGAACACCGCAAACCTTATGACTTGATAAGTTTGAAAGTTCAATTAAGACCCAATAGAGAAAAATCTCACAAATGATTTTTATATTCAAAAGATGATTGCCTTATAATTAACAAGTTTCTAACTATTTATAGACTTTTAGAAAGTTAATAGCCACATCCGACCATAATGATGTTCACACATAGATTTAACATTCATTCATGTATAATGTTGATTGGCTTAACACATGAAGGGTCACATTCTTCCCCTTTTGGATGTTCATGGACATTCATCCCCTTGTGGTTGCATGTATTTGGACGTTCATGTACGTCTTTAGATGTGAATAGGCAATTCGCCCCCTTTGAAGTGCATGAATGGACAGATTCATTCCTTTGAGAAGATTCATGTATGAGCACAATTAATGCTGCCATTTTAATGTAGAACTTCTCCCCTTGCCATGAATGCATGTATAGCTGAAATGTATGCTTCATTAATCTTGCAATTAAGGCCTTTACATGTGCATGAATGCTGAGTGAAGAATCAAGTTCATTCACCAAATCGGTGCATGCATATTTGAGGTTCATTGTGTGCATTTATGGAGCTTCACCTCCCTTGGACGTGCATGCATGTGAGCCATCCATGAATGCACTCAAATAATCTTATTAAGCTCCCCTCCTTGCCACCATCCATGTATGTGAAGGATTCCTTGAATTTGGCCATTCATCAAATGCATGTATCCATGTATCTGGTCCACCTATACGAACTGTCACATGAACCAAATAATTGTGCATGCATTCAACTTTAATGAAGATACATGAAGAGTCTTGAAATGGCCAGCCGAATAGTCCCTATGACACACATATAAATAGATGTTAGATCATTTTAAGCAATCACACATGAATTAGCACAAAGACTCTACTTAACATGACACTTTAACAACATGACAAACTAGATTAAAACTAGACTTTCATCATGACTAAACGACATACTCAACTGAGAAAGATAATAATAAAAACTCAATTGCAAGCAACTTAAACACTCGAATGAAAGCATGAAACAACTTATCACATGATCAAAACATAAGGTAAAATTAAATCTGTGAATTAAAACGCAATGCAAACTAAGACACATTAAAGACGCCAAAATCTAAGACATGTTTTAAAGCACAATTAAAATGATGAAATAATAAGGACACAAATTAATTATCATGAGAAGAATTGAAGAAACTTAAATTTAAACAAGTTGTGGAAATAAAACAAGTTAAAAAGCATAAATGGGCTTCAAATGTCGAGACCGTCGAGACGAATCACATGATGTGACAGGAATCACATCAATGTGGGCCTAATAGGTCACTAACACTAAAAAGTTTATTTAAAAACCCTTTATTTATTAAATTTTAATACTAAACTAGTAAATATAAAAAAATACAATAATAAATGCTAAAAGTGCTAGAAAATAAGCTCCTTATGTTTGGAAATATACTAGAATTACTACTACATTTGACAGCAGGTCATAAGCATGAGTTTGCAAGGACTATTCCTTGTATGCGTTGGTAAGAATTGTTATCAAGTATGAGTCCTCACGGACTATTCCATGTATGAGCCGTGGGGACTGTTATCAAGCATGAGTCTACAAGGACTATTCTATGTATGATTCTGTAAGAACTATTTCAAGCATAAGTTCGCAACATTTCTTCTCAAGAATGAATCTTCATGTATGCATCCGCCAAGTATGAATCCATGTATATAAATTCGTAGGACTTGTCCTCAAGATTAAAAGTTAAGACAGTCCACAAGACTTTTTTTTTAAATGTATGTCTGCAGAGAATATCTCCTTAGCATGTGTACAAGTATACGTCTACAATGACCGCCTTCAAGCATGTGTTCTATAAACTCTAAATTATATAAATTTTTTATAGCTATTTATATCACCTTTTTACTTAGAATTTATGTTAATCCCGAGTATTTGGATATTTAATTGGGTGATTTTTTTTCATATTGAGACAATGGACATAATTTTAGTAAATTATTTAATTTTATGAATTTATGTATTAAATTTTGCATAATTTAACTATCTTATGTTACATAGTAGTGGAACCATTGAATTAATAAGTGTGGGAGTTTATTTAAATCATACATGGACATGAGTTATACTCCATCTCAATTGGACAACAAAGACAACAAATTGAGTCAAGAGAAGTCAATTTCATCTAGTTGAAGTTGTCTTGTTGAGAAGAGCAAGTCTGATAATTATTTGGGTTACCAAATCGTCCAAGTAGGGGGAAAGTAGTCCAATTTGGCTAAGGCATCTAGAGCAGCCCAAATTAGCTTTGGGGTAAGGAGGTCCCTACACTTGTGAAAAAGTCAGAAATCAGCCCCTAACTAATACCCAAGAAACCGTCCAACCCTTTGCATGATTCATGCATGAAATCGAGCATGAATCAAGCAACCACCAACCTTTTCCTCCATATTTTATGCTTGACCAAGCAAGAGAGCATTTCGAGGGATCTTCATCTTATTCTTAGCAAACTCCCTAACCATAAATATCACCCCTCATTTCCCATTTGAATCATCCCTCAACTCATATTCCTCTCATCTTTCTTTCATCTCTTCCACGCATAAGCCCTCAATTTCCCCTCTTCCCTGTAGCTAGAATTTTCCTTGAGAAAAACTCTCTTGGCCAGCCACCTTGAGGAGCAGTTTACGAAGAAGCAATCACGAGAATTGGAGGAAGCCACCACGATCGACCTTTAGAGAATCGCTGAAATCATCAAGAGTTTCTTCTTTCCTATTATTTAATTTTGTTCTTATTAAACATGTTTGCAAATTGTTTTGATTTTTTTCCATTAACGATGATGACTTAATTTTATTTTGGCTAGACTGATTGCATTAATTTGATAAAGTTCATTTTGATTCAAGTTTATGATTTTTTGTGCCTCAGTCGTTCATGCTTCTAATGAAAATCATTTATGTATTTCATGCATTAAAATATGTTTGGATGCATTAGAATTAGTTGAGCTATCCTGACCAGATTGTGATTAATAGACGCAATAATTAGAAGGTGCATGCTTCATTTAGATCATAACCCGATTAAATTAAAGGTTCGTAATAACTCAAAGGAGCTCTATTACCTTGCATAACTTTTTGGTTTGTGTGATTAAATTGTTTCAAACCTAACTCGTCAGTGTTACTTCACATAAATTCTAATGAATCCTTTGTTAAATATTGACATAAAAATATACATGTTTTTCTAAGTATAAGATTTCGAAAGAACTTATATCAAATTCCAAGTTAATGAATGATTGAGTTGCCATGAAATTTTTTCGGAACATTATTAAGCATGATGAAAAATAAATTGAGTCAAATGTTGTAATTATTCTAGCTTTTTCATATTATTGTTGTTAAACTTGTGAAATTGATGCTAAACCATTAGCTTGCATATTTCATCTCATTTGCATTTAGGTTAATTTGCATTTAGTTAATTAATTGAATCTTAACATCTATCACCCTAAATTATTGTGTTTTTTTACCAACTTGTAAATTCATAAATTTACAATTATTTGACTAATAGACACAGTCCATGTGGAGACGATAACTCTTATACTTACTTATTACTTGATAACGACTGTGTGCACTTGCATAAACCTACGCATTACCAGTTTTTGGTGCCATTGTCGGGGACTACTGCCTTAATAATATTTTTTGAAATTATTATTTGCAATTTGGTTTATTTTATTTTTAACTTTATTAATTATTTTGTGATTTTCTTTTATTATCTTATAATTTGGTTCAATTTTTTTTCTTTTTTTACTTTAATAGTTCTCGTTATTATTCAGGTAATCATGGATCCTCTATAACATGTTCAAGAAGGAGCATTTGCTTATAACGATCGCAATTTAATCATTATTGTTGATGACAGAATCTGTGGCATCCGACAATATGCCATTCCTCTCTTCAATGAACTCAATCTAGGTATTGTAAGACCTGAAATTGAGGCACCACAATTTGAACTAAAGCCTATAATGTTCCAAATGCTTCAAATAATGAGCCAATTTAGTGGGATGCCTACTGAGGATCTGCATCTTCATCTTCGGCTATTCATGGAAGTGGGTGACTCATTCAAATTAGTCGGGGTGGCCAAGAACGCATTGAGACTGAGATTATTTCCATACTCCTTAATAGATAGAGCATGAGCATGGTTGAACTCCCTACCGTCCTATTCCATAACTACATGGCAAGAGTTGGTTTCACATTTCTTAATGAAATACTTTCCTCCATCTCTGACCGCCTAGCTTCGAAATGAAATCACTTCATTTCAACAATTTCATGAAGAATCTCTATATGAGGCATGAGAGCGGTTCAAGAAGTTATTGTGAAACTGCCCTCATAATGACATTCCTTATTGTGTTGAAATGGAGACTTTCTATATTGGTCTCAACATTCATACTAGAATGATTGTGGATGCTTCAGCAAATGGAACCCTTATTTCAGTCATACAATGAGGCTTACGAGTTTATTAAAAGAATTGCCAATAATAACTATCAATGGCCAACCAACCGAGTAGCCTCTGGAATACGAGTAGAAGGAGTACATGAAGTTTATGCCCTCACTTCGGTTGAAGCTTAGGCATCTTCTATATCCTCAATGCTTAAGAATTTTACTACTAACAATCTTAATAATGTTGTAGCCCAGCCACCAAGTGAATGTGAAAACATTTCATGTGTATACTATGGAGATGGACACTTGTGTGAAAATTGTCCATCAAACCCAGAGTCCTTTTATTATATAGGAAATCAAAATCAGAATAGTAGTAGGCTAGGACCATAGTCCAAATTCTATTACCCCTCATGGAAAAACCATCCAAATTTTTCATGGAGTAACCAGTGAGCTGATCTAACAACATTTACGTGCAAACTAGACCGAATCAACCACCAAAATTCACTCAACAAGTTCAAAAACCATCGCAAGCTGAGTCTTCCAATTGTTTGGAGAACTTGTTGAAAGCATACATGGTGAAGAATGATGCATTGATCCAAGGCCAAGCACCAACATTGAGGAATTTAGAGAATCAAGTGGGTCAACTAGCCACTACAATTTAGAATAAACGCAAGGAGCTTTGCCTAGCAATACTGAAAATCCAAGAGTTTCGAGTAAAGAATATAACAAAGTTGCCACTTTACGGAGTGAGAAGACGTCAGAGCCTAAGGTAGCTGAGGTCGAAGATAGATCTACTGATAAGGAGAAAGTTTAACCGAGAATTGAAAGTCCTGCTTCTTAAAAGCCAAATCCTAAAAAATCTGATAAGTTAAACCATAAACTAGTTAATTCTTATAAACTAACACCTTTGTTATATGAAGAAACATTACCCCGAAAGGACTGTCAGTTCAAGCCAAGGTTCCACCACCTCCTTACCCACAAAGGCTCAAGTAGTAGCAGGATACTCAATTTAAAGAAATTTTGGACGACAATATGACTTCTAAAGACTTCAATGCTATTAAATCCCCAAATGTAGTCAAAGATTGCTCTTTTATGTCCAAGATAGAATCACTGGCTCCTACAGAATTCTCTAGACAGCCCATTAGAACGTATTCTACCAGTGGATCTGCCAAATGATGATGAAGACAAAAGATGTTTGGCTTTGTTAGAAGCTAATTCGAAGGGATTCACTCAGGAAGATCCACTCAAATCATTAGAGTTATCATCTCGTGATTAAATACAACCAAAAGTGTTGATTGAAGAGTCAACTAAATTGGAACTGAAGATTTTTTATCCTTATTTGAAATATGATTATTTAGGTCTATCTTCAACTTTACCTGTCATAATTTCAGTTGAGTTCATCAAGAATCAAGAAGAGGAGTCACTTGTGGTATTGGAAAGGCACAAGAAGGGTACTGGGTGGATTATTGCAAATATTCGAGTCACAAGTTGGAGGATTTACATGGATTACACATTAATATTACACATTTCAATTTCACACTATATTTTGCTTATTCTTCAATTTAGTCCCTAAATCGAGACTAGTTTTTAACATTTACATTTATCTTTATGTTTTTATACTAACTTCACTCTAAACTATATTTAGCTTTCTCTTTTCCAATTCAACCCCCTAATTTTGAATTTTTTACAATTTAGTCCATGTTACTCAAAATTAACAATTTATTCCACAATTTAGTCTTTCTCTATTTCTAACTTAAAAATCTATCTATTTAATCCCTAGTACTTAAACTATTCAACAATGTCAACATCTAAAATCTTGAACAATACTAAAAATTACAACATGGGTCAGGTAGCCTTAGGCATCGGGATTCCAAAAACGTAAAAATTATAAGAAAAGGACTAAATTGCACTAACCAATTGAAGTTGAAAAGTTCAAAAACCCTTTAGGTTGTCGCCGACCTCTTGTTCTTTCTCTCTTTTTCTCTCTTTTAATTTCATTTGCATGCATTCATCTCTTTCTTTCTATTTATTTTATTAGTTATTATTATTAACTTTATAATATAACATATATTAAATATATATACATGCATTACACATAACCATAACCGGCCACCTATACACAATCATTTATTAAATGGTATAATTGCTACTTTTACTACACCAAAATAGGTTTTTAAAAAAGCGCCGCTAAAAGTATTTGCGGCGCTTTAACAAGCGCTGCAAAAAAACGCCGCTATTGACAACGTCATGACCTTTAGCAGCGTTTTTCCCAAAAACGCCGCTATAGACCAGGACCTTTAGCGGCGCTTTTCCCACAATTGCCGCTATAGACCATGACCTTTAGCGGTGCTTTCCGACAAACGCCGCTAAAGAACAAACCTTTAGCGGCGCTTTTCGAAAAAACGCCGCTAAAAACATAACCTTTAAAAAAATTATTTTAATCAAATAATATTTATTTTTATGATAAATATTATATTATGTTTTATTTTTTAAATTTGAAATTTAAATATACTTTTTAAAGGTAAATAAAAAAATATTATTTAAATTAAATTTTCTATGAAAATTTTAACTTTAAAACTAAATATAAAAATTAATGAATTTAGTTTTAGAATTTAAAATAATAAATTAATAACACAATTAAAATCCAAAAGTTAGAACTCAAGTTGTCGTAAATATTAAAGTAAAAATAAAAATTTAGAATGAAAACTAAAATAAATAATACATATGAAGAATAGACTGACTAGCTGAACCTGCCTATGACTATACACATTGCAAGGTAATAAAAAATACAATGCATTAAATTGTTGAACCTGCCCAGGTACTATCTGACAGCAGAATAACACATTAAATTGTTGTATTAAACATGTAGATTACATACTAATGTAGACCAAAATATTTTCCTTTTCCTTCTACCCTTAAATCTAGAGATAGCAAAAACCAGGGACCTAACACTAGCAAGTTCAAATATACCACTAAAAGAAACACAGCTTTAGCTCCATCCAAATGTACTTTCAATTCTTAAATTCTGCTTCAATATATTGGATGAATTTCCCCGCTGCATGATGTTAGGTGATCAAACAGAGTACTTTAAAACTGCAAAAGTAAGAAGCAAGCATCCTCACTTGATAATCTGAAGGGTTGTCTTCCTCACCACTTGGTCCTCTAAAAGGAAGCAGCTTAGCTTTAGGTTTCTCTAAAGAGAAAATAACAGGAATTCCACCCTCAATCCCATGATCTTTCCTTAAATGGTGTCTCACCTAGAAGCAAAAATTTGACAAAGAGTAAAGTGAATGATAGCAGGAAATAAACCCCTAAACAATGTCTTCCTAATGCAATAGATAAACAAGAGTAAAATTGGATATCCAAAATAACAAATACAAGCATAAAATATTAAAGTTTTTCCAAACCAAATAAAATCTAATTGGACAAGGCCCCAAAGTAAACACCAATCATAAGATCAGCTACCACCAGAAAACTGTAGTAGCAAGTGTAGATTCAAAAGCCACAGACGCAAAGAGCAATGATAAAAGAAAGAAAACCACAACTCTCCTGTAGGCTGTAGCATTTTAATTTCATAAAGAGAGTAAATATTGGTTCATCCATAGACCATGGGTTAAAGAGATATACCTAGTCAGTTGCTCAGAAACTATATCATCTGCTAGAAGGCTCAAGCCAGTCATCCCAATATTCCCATTTCCAAGACCAATCGCACATTTGACAGTTGTATTTGATGCAATTTCAATTCCCGGAATAGTAATCAAAGAAATGGAACGATAACATTTTAACCAATTTACTAGTATCATACAAAAAGTTTGACAAAAGAGAGTTCAAATTTGAACTGAAAATGACATTAAAAATTTAGAATAAACACAAAGTTGATAAAGATGATTGCATCTATCAGATCTAGCATGTTTAGCCTGTTGCCAGTGTTGTAGGCCAGTTAGAGCATCGAATACAAGCATTAAAATAATAGCATCTTTCATTATGTGTGAGAAGCATACCACACAATAAAACAACAATCATATGCATACAACACTCATAGTAACAATTAAAGTAGAAGAAATTAGTGGAAAGGGAAAGATATACCATAAATCCAGGTCCTTTAAAAAATTATTGAATAACATATATTTATAACATCAAGAAAGAAAATCCACGTTAACACTTTTGTAATCCAGGATATAAGGCTGACCTGAGAACTATTCTGTAGATCAATCCTAAAGAATTTGACATTTGAATTATTTGAAACACACTCCAACTTATCTGTTGCTTTTTGACTAGAAGGTTTCCATTTTCCTGGAAAAGGGAAGCTATCACATTTCTTTTGAAACATGAAAATATATTAATTTTTTAAAGAAAAAAAAAGAGAAGAGATTCTAACATATTGTAAAAAATCTACTGTTGCAAATACAAGTAATTAAAACAAAATCATATTCATAAGATTTTTAAGAAATCATAGAAATACCAACTCCAAGAGGTCTCATATAAGCATGTTGAGTGTAAACCTGTGATTTGTCAACATAAAACACTAAAATATTGGAAAGAAGCAAAAACTTTAGATAATTAAAATAAAATAAAATAAAATAAACATTCATTTAAAAGAAATTAGAAAATTCTGGAGCATGTTACATACATATAGTCAAAATGGATTCTAAACTAAATATATAAACATTTTATAAATTAATTAAAATAAAATAAAATCTTATGAAACCAGTGCCTCAAAGTTGGGGCAATCCCAGATTTCAATGACCTCCAAATGGGTAAGAGCAACCCAGACAAAGATCCCTCACATTGCAATTCCCTCTAATTTCAGACTTGTACAGCAACTCAGCCAGAAATTTAGGAGACGAGAGGTTTGCATCCCTTTAAACAAAATATTTCAATGCCTTAGCAACCAAAGAAGTGCAAGAACTGAAGTGAATTCCAATTACCAGGTTGAATTTCCTCTACGAAGATGAGGTTGATCAGACAGGCACTTGAAGCTTTGAAACATCAAATAATCTCTAAATGTCAGTAAGCTCTGAAGCTTTCGGATAGACTTTGGAAGTGTCTACTCAAATTCCGCCACCTAATCATACAACATTCACACTCTCACTTGCATTCTTACCATTCGTTCCTATAATGCACAAACTAAATCGAACCAAGGATCAATTGAACCATAACACTTCACCTTTTAGATTTGTTAGACAATTGCGTTGTGTAATATAATGAATTCCCATTATCAAGGTATTGACATACTCATGATGACAAGAAATGTAAAAGGAGAAAGAACAGGGAAATGAAAGTGGGTGATCTAACATGTAATAGTAATATAAACAAGAAGATACAACTTTAACAAATGAAGAAACTAAATGAGGAAATTGGTGTCTAGAAACAGAGTAAGGGAGAGGGAGAGAGAGTTTATCCCCAATCCACAAAAGGAAGAGGTGGATATCCATCCTCAGGTGGGGGCTTTAAGGATGGAGGCAGATTACCCCACGATATTGCCATACCATTTCCATTTCCCTCTACACCACCTATAACAATATAAATAAAACCCATCCTTACTTGCATTGCACTGCATAAACAAATATGAATTAATAAAACAGAGGGAGAAAAAAAACACCTGGTGGTGCAGTTGAAAGTGGAGGATTTGGGGTCCGAGAATCATTGTTGGGATGGAAGTATTTACAGTTATCTCCGTACTGGAAAAATCCTTAAAATAGGAAAACCAAGTGCACTTGAATATTATATAATTGAAGTAAAAAATAAACAAAAATGGCATTCCAAGAGGAGAAGAGAGGGATATTTACTGTATTAAGGAAGCGATTACAGACGCCTTTCGAAAAGGATGGTATCGAAGTTTGATAAAGATCTGCAATCACAAACATGTGAATAAAAAGCAGGAAGTAGGGAAGTTGGGAGAAAAGCAGTGAGTGAGAGAGTACCTTGGGCGTTTTAGGAGTGGAACCATTGAGCTTTGGCACGGAGGTGCTGGAGGCCCTGCAAGTGGCGTTTTCGAGCAGCAGAAGTGTCTTGAAATTGCTTATCGCAATAGTCGTAGTAATACTTCCCTAGCGGCATTCCTCTCTCTCTCTCTCTCTCTCTCTCTCTCTGATACTTGTTCTATTACTAATACTAGTCTATAACTGGAAGCCAAATCAGAGTAAAAGGGGAAAGGTTTCGGTAAAATTCTGCCGCAAAGCCCGTCATTGCCGAAAAATGAAGAAAGCTGTAAGTTGGGAAATATTGGACCGGACGATGGGATCGGGCCGGTTAGCAACTTATAGGAGACATTGAAATTCTCTAAAGTGCTACAGTTTTCGAAGTTTGAAGGGATAGTTCCAGTGAGCATATTATCGGAAAGATCAACTGCAATTATTGAAGGAAGCGTCGATATTTCCCATGGAATTATTCCAGTAAACAAATTGCGGCTTAAATTCAAAGACAAGAGCTTTTCACAATGATCAATGTCCCAGGGGATGCTTCTGTTTAGAGAATTACCTTGGAGCTCAATTTTGTACACGTTTTTACAGCCGATGAAGTCTGGGATTTTGCCTGTTAGCTTGGCTGAACTGATCGAGAAAATCTGCAAGCTCGGTGCACCCCAAATGTTGCTCGGCAATGCGACGTTGAAAGAGTTCTCGGAGATGTTGAGGAACTAAAATCATAACATAAAGATCTAAAACATCCATAAATCAAATCATAACATAAAGATCTAAAACATCTATAATAGATCCACTAAAACCCTAAAGAGAACAAAAAAAACGAGTAATAAGCTAATTTAAATCTGAACATAAGCAAATTGCAAAGGGAGAAATTAAGGATTTTAGGGGGGGAAGGTTGGGGATTTCGGGGGGCGGGGGAGGGGGGATTTCGGGGGGCGGGGGGGGAGGGGAGATTTTATAAAATGGCGTTATTTTTTTTAAGTAAAATTATTTTTTGTGGCGTTTTTATAAAAATGCCGAAAAAGATTATTTCATTTGGAATAAAATGATACTGTTTTACTATATAAAATGGCGCTATTTTTTTAAAATAAAATTATTTTTTGTGGCGTTTTTTATAAAAACGTCGCAATTTCTTACCTCAAAAAATTATTTCATTTGGAATAAGATGACACTGTTTTGCTATGCTAAAAATCTTTTATTTTGTCTGTTAAAAATTATTATTTAAGTGATTTTATAAAAAAATTATTATTATTTTTTATAAATTGAATTTTTATAAAAAAAATCAAGTACTCTCAAAATAAATATCGTATATTTTAATAAGAAAAAAATGATTAAATGGTTGTAATTAATGATTAAGTTAGAATTATTCAATGTACGCAATTAATCTCTCACATATCAAATTTCTATTAAAGATTGAGACGTTAATCATGATTTTATATTATTCATTTCTGATCTAATCTCCATTTTATTAGAGATATTTCTTCTTAACTAAAATATAATTATTTTGCTAGATGTTCGATGTGAAATGATTTTAGTTTTTGTATTTTATTTTTATTTGTTATAATTTGGTCTTATATATCCAAAATAGATAGTTACCTATACGTATCAATTTTGTTACATTTTTTTATTTATTAATTTTTTTAAATCTAATATTTAAATATATCAAATGGTTTAGATTAAATATTTTTTAGTCATAAACATCGCTAATGTTACCTTTTCCGGCGTTTACAGAAGAAACGCCACGAATAAATTAAATTCTTGTAATGAAACGACATCGTTTTGAAAAATTCTAAATCATATTACCGGTGTTTTGGCTATAAAAGCCACCAAAGCTCGCATATTTTACAATTTTTTATATTCAATTATTGTATATTGCATATCAATTTTAAATTAATAATCTTTAAAATTTATTATTATCTCTTTTACAATTATATAAGAACTTATTTAATATAAATTAAAAAATACTAATTAATCTAAACCTTAAACCCTAACCCGACCCTGAATCTCTAAAACCTAAATCACTAACTCTCAACCCCAAACCCCTAACCACTGACCCCTAAACCTTATTTAATATATAAATTAAAAAACAGTAATTAATCTAAATCATAAACCCTAACCCAACCCTGAATCCCTAACCCCTAAATATTATTTAATATATAAATTAAAACACACTAATTAATCTAAACCCTAAACTCTAACTAACACTAAATCCATAAACCTTAAATCCTTAACCCTAACCCCTAACCCCTAACCCTTAACCCCTAAATCACAACCCTTAAATCAGAATCCCTAATCCATAATCTATAAACCTTAAAATTGTAACTCTTAAACCAGCCCTAAATCCTAAATTAACCATATATATACTCTAAACCATATATATTAAACCCTAAACTATAATGATAATTAAATTAAATATTTTAAAATTAATACTATCGTATCTTTTACAATTATATTTGAAATTATTTAATATATAAATTAAAAATCAATCAATCATGTACCCAAAAAATTTTAAAATTATTTTAAATAATAGTATTTTAATTTCTCCATTTTTAACAAATATTTTTCTATGTTTTTTTATTTCAAATTATTTCTACGTGTCATTATTTCAAATTTATCCATTTTTAACAAATATTCAATTAAAAATAAATTAAATTTTAATTAATATAAATAAACAAATTAAATAGTAAATAAACAGATAAAATGTTAAAGCTCCGAGCATTAGATGCGCTTCTTAAAAAACGCCACTAAAGCCCCGAGCATTAGCGGCGCTTTTCCAAAAACGCAGCTAAAGATTTGAGCATTAGCTGCGCCTTTTCAAAAACGCTCCTAAAGATCTAAGCATTAGTGGCACTTTTTCAAAAACACCGCTAAAGATCTGAGCATTAGCGGTGCTTTTTTAAAAAACGCTGCTAAAGCCCAGAAAGGTAGAAAACGATGCCGTTGGGCTTAGGTTTTTTTGCGGCGGTTTTTTTAGCGGCGTTTTACGAAGGCGCCGGTAATGCTCGATTTTTAGTGGCGTTTTTTGTCCAAACGCGGCTAAAAATGCCGCTACAAGCCTGTTTTGGTGTAGTGTTTATCCCCTTTAGTTTATTTTAATCTATAATTCAACTTTTAACTTTAACGCGATTTAGTCCTTATACCTTAATAACTCCAAATTCATAAAAATTAGCTATCCAAAATTTAATTCATCTCTTAACTAACCTCGTAAATATTTAATAAAAATATTCATGGGTTCATTTTATGGGAATGGAGTCTCGAACCTCATTTTTCGACACCCCTAACTATCAGGTCATTACAATTTTGCAATGAGGACATTACTTCTTTTTAAGGGGGTAAGGGTCAATCTTGTATGTTTATGTTTTTTTTTCAATTTTCACACATAAGTATGCTAAAATAAACATGTTCTCAAAGAAAATTTTGTTTATAAATTAGCCTATATGAAATTATAATTGCTAATTTTGTTCAAGTTTTTTTTTTGAATTTATGTTAGCATAATCATGATTTAGTTATGTTTTATAAGTTTCATGCGAAATTTTGCCATGAAATTTTTTTCTTTCTCTTTGAATTAGACATGCATGAAGGTTTAAGTCTTTATAATTGGGTTAGTAATTTTCTTGAGGCGAAATCCTAGGAGACATAAGAGTCTGAAATTGATATAAGCACATTTTGTTTGGACCGTTTGAGCCTTAAGCTTACCGTAATCAAAATTAACCCTTGAAACCTTAATTTGAGTTATATGGCCTATTTATTTGATCTCCCTACATTATAAGGTAGTTTACTATCTTTTCATAAATTTTATCCTAATTTTTGCACCAACCTCTACTTGCTTTGGTGAATAAATTTTGGGGAGAAGTCAAAAGAAGGTATTTGATGTGACTAAAAAAAATAGATCAAATGTTGAAAAAATTGATCAAATAATGAATGATCAAGCGATGAGAAATATGAGCTTCAAAATTAAGTTTGGGGGTGTTAACCCTAAGGAGAAAGGTGAATTGTGTTGCGCAAGGTCCAAGGCAAGTTTAAGGTTATTTGAGCCTAAAAATCACTTCTCTTAATCCTTAACTTGAGCCTAGCCCCATTAATATCCTATGAAAAACCTATTGATTTTGATCATTATGTCGACTAAATTAGTGGAGATAAAATACTAAGTTCGACATATGAATACCACTATTAAACCTTAAAATTGTTTTGTTAAATAAACAATAAGGAAGAATAATTGAATGGTAGGATTTACGTATAACTTTGAAAAGCATATGAATTATGATTATTGCTAACATATTCTTTTACTTGATATGAAAAATTGAAATTATACATTGCATATGAGCAACTTATAAGGACGACGAGTTTGTGAGCATAAAATTTGTTGCATCATGATTATGTGAAAGGTTGATTCTATGTAAATATTATACAAGATTGCCCTAAACTTTTGCTTTGCATGAAACATTACTCGAGACGAGCAATGGATTAAGTTTGGGGTGTGTAAACTCTAAATTATATAGATTTTTTATAGCTATTTATATCACCTTTTTACTTAGAATTAATGTTAATCTCGAGTATTTGGATATTTAACTGGGTGATTTTTGTTCATATTAAGACAATGGGCATAATTTTAGTAAAGTATGCAATTTTATGAATTTATGTATTAAATTTTGCATAATTTAACTATCTTATGTTACATAGTAATTTATGTGCTTAAATTGTTGCAGTGAGACCATTGAATTAATAAGTGTGGGAGATTATTTAAATCATACATGGACATGAGTTATATTCCACCTTAACTGGATGACAAAGACAACAAATTGAGTCAAGAGAAGTCAATTTGATCTAGTTGAAGTTGTCTTGTTAAGAAGAGCAAGTCTGATAATTATTTGGGTTACCAAACTGTCCAAGTAAGGGGAAAGTAGCCCAATTTGGCTAATGCATCAAGAGCAGCCCAAATTAGCTTTGGGGTAATTAATTTAGAGGTCCCTGCACTCATCAAAAAAATTAGAAATCAACCCTCGACTAATGCCTAAGAAACCGTCCAACCCCTTGCCTGATTCATGCATGAAATCAAGTATGAATCAAGCAACCACCAACCTTTTCCACCACATTTCATGGCCGGCCAAGCAACAGACCATTTCTAAGGGATCTCTATGCTATTTTTAGCAAACTCCTTAACCATTCCTCTACTATAAATACCATCCCTCATTTTCCATTTGAATTATCCCTCAACTCACATTCCTCTCATCTTTCTTTCATCTTTTCCACGCATAAGCCATCCATTTCCCCAGTTCCCTTTAGCTAGCATTTTGCTTGAGAAGAACTTTCTTGGATAGCCACTTTGAGGAGTAGTTTACGAAGGAGCAATCATGAGAATTGGAGGAAGCCACCATGATTGACCTTCGAAGAATCACCGAAATCGTCAAAAGTTTCTTCTTTCCTATTCTTTAATTTTGTTCTTAGTTATTCAACATGTTTGCAAATTGTTTTGATGTTTTTTCATATGACTTAATTTTGTTTTGGCTAGAATGATTGCATTAATTTGATAAAGTTCATTTTGATTCATGCTTATGATTTGTTGTGCCTCGATCGTTCAATCTTTCAATTAAAATCATTTATGTATTTCATGCATTAAAATATGTTTGGATGCACTAGAATTAGTTGATCGATCCTAACCAGATGGCTAACCAAATGGCGGTTAATGGACGCAATAATTGGAAGGTTCATGTTTAATTTAGATCCTAATCCGATTAAATTAAAGGTTCATAATAACTCGAAAGAGCTCTGTTACCTTGCATAAATTTTTGGTTTGTGTGATTAAATTGTTTCAAACCTAATCCGTCCCTATTACTTCACATAAATTCTAAGGAATCCTTAGTTAAATATGAACATAGAAATATACATGTTTTTCTAAGTATAAGATGTCAAAAGAACTTCTATCAGATTCCAAGTTAATGAATGATTGAGTTGCCATGAAATTTTTTCGGAACATTATTAAGCATGATGAAAAATGAATTGAGTCAAATGTTGTAATTATTCTAGCGTATTCATGTTATTGTTGTTAAACTTGTGAAATTGATGCTAAACCATCAACTTGCATATTTCATCTCATTTGCATTTAGGTTAATTTGTATTTAGTTAATTAATTTAATCTTAACATCTATCACCCTAAATTATTATGTTTTCTTTACCAACTTGTAAATCCATAATTTTACAATTATTTGATTAACAACACAGTCCCTGTCGAGACGCTAACTCTTATATTTACTTATTACTTGATAATGACTGTGTACACTTGCACAAACCTACGCGTTACATGTCGCAAGGTATGAATCCGCATGTCTAAGTCTGCCAAAACATGGTCCCATCTGTCCAAGTTCGTAAGGAGTGGAGTCACACGTAAAAGTCCATCAATCAAGAATTCACTAAAGTTATCTTTCAAGTGTGAGTCTGTTGGGATTAATCCTTACGTATAAATCTGCAAAGGAATCATATGTCATGACTCTCCACATATGATTTATCCTTGGGATATGATTACAAGAAATCTTTAAGTGCGATAGTGCCAATTTGCAAGATGTGTCAGCTGGCAAGCCGACATATCGTACGAGTGATGTCAATTAAAGCCCTATGTTAAGGAACGACCTACCTTTTCTAGCAGTGATAAGTATTTAATTCTGTCGGCCTAGCAAAAATTTATCAAACTTAATATCATGATGGAGTAATTGACATTCACAAACTCACTAAGTTTACTTAAATTTACCTGTTTCCTCGTCTTTGTTTTTAGGTATACTGAGCTAGGTGATACTCAGAAGAGGAATGAAGCCAAGGGTAGAGTGATCTTGGTTCCCTTGATGATAACATGCATACATTTGGGACAAATTGTAGGATTTAAGCTCAGGGTTATAATTGGCTATGTAATTGAACTACAGGACATTGTGTGGGTCAAATGCTATAAGATGTAGTTTCATATTGATTGATTTTTGGTAAATTCGCTCAGGAATATGAAATTCTTTTAACTCATCCTTATGGATATGTGGCTTGTGCATTTTAGCTTGCAAGTAAGTAGAAATCACACAGTAACTATTAAGTTGTCTTCAGTCAATGAGTATCATCCCTGTTTGGCTGATCGTTCGACTAAACAATTAGGGTGTTACTCAACAACTACTTAAAAGAGATGAGAAGATATTTCTCATCTTTTAATATATTTTAACTATATAAAATACATAGTAAATGGTCAAAAAGTCAAAGGTTATTAAACATGTGATAAAATGGCTATTTTTAGCACTTAAATATAAATAAAAAGGCTTCATCATCATCATCTCAGCACCACAAGTCTAATTATACTCTAATATTTAATTCTATACAAATTCCAAATGACCAAACTACCTCCAATGCCTTAGTCTCATATTTTTACCCAACTGGGTCATATATAGTTCAGTTGTCATAAATTACCTTCTAATGGTTTCTCAATAATTTAAAACAAATTATTTCATAAAAAAATTAAATTTCTCATATCATAATTCTAATAAATTTCTCGGCATAACAGTGTATAGTAAACCAAAATTTTTTTGGGCATTACAGATGTCACTGTTTGAAGGGTGGATAAAGATTAATTATGATGGTGTGGTTAGTTAAGGTCTTGATGAAACTATTGCAATTGGTTTGCTAAGAGATTATAGTGGCAATTGGCTGTTATGCTATTGCAGAAAAATTGAGGGGTGTTCAACGGTTCATGCAGAGCTTTGGGCCATTCATGATAGCCTATCAATAGCTTGGAGAGAAGGTTACAAGAAGGTCTTGTTGGAGAGTAATAAATTACTAGTTGTTAACATGATTAAAATAGGGTAGAGGAAGGGCCACACAATGCACTGGTTCATATGACAATGCTCCTTTACAGCGGAGAATGGGATGTCCATGTAAATCATATTTTAAGAGAAGCAAGCTTTGCAACTGATGTTATGGTGAAGATGGCTATAGGAGAGGATTTATTTATGTTAGAATTTAGTCGATCACTAGTAGAAACAACTTAACACTTTGCTAGCTAATAAGTTGGGTGTAACTAATGGGAGACTCTATAGGATTTAGTTTTTAACGCCTAGCCTTCTCTTTATTTACCAAAAAAAAATCAAAATTTAAGATCGGGTAATTTGTCACATTTCAAAATTGGTGTATGTGATCAAATTTTGAAGGGGCATTTACAAAAGAAGGAATTTTTGGACTAATTACAAGATATCTTATCTCTAATTAATATAAAGTGATAAATAATGAGGATTTATATTATCATTAATTAAATTCAATAAGTGATAATTGTAAATGATTATTTTATATCTATTTGATTAATTTAAATGAGATAAATAATAAATAAATGAGTTTAAATATTTATAGACATTCAAGTGAAGAGTTTATATTCTATAAGAACTCTTATTTTTTTAATGCTTTCAAAACTGGACCGGTGGTCAAACTAATTAAGCCATATGTTTCTGATCCAATCCATTTTTCTGGTTTAATTAAATAAATTATTAAAAAATTAAAAAAATAAAAAATCAGTTCAACTGGTTCGATCATCTGTTGAACCGATATGACTGGCCGATTCACCCAATTCGTGAGACAACTAATACAATCCCTTATTCGAGACCAGTACGCTGATCGAATCGATTCGATTCTAAAAACAATGACTTTTACTTCAAGGATTTACACTGTAAAAGGAAGTAATCTCCAAGCCATTTTACACATTTAAAAGTTACAAAAAACCACTTTTCTTAAAGGAAGATTTTACAAACTCAAAAGTCTCTAAAATATCAAGAAATTTTTGAAAAAATTGAACTTGGAGAAATCTTGATGAACATCGTATTGATTTTAAAGAAATATGCAAATCAATTTTATTCAATTAAATAAATATCTAAATCCATTTCAAAAGCAAGTCTCTACCTCACTTGAAACAAGTTAAAACACATTTTAAAAACAAATCACTATAACACTTAAAAAAACTCACTATTCTAAGATCAATTCTAAGAAATAAAATATATGAGTTAAACTGCAAAGAGGATTTAGAGGAATTTTTTGACAATCAAGAAGGTTTCAATCTCCTTCCAAGTTTGTAAATAGACCATTTTACTAAGAAAGGCTCATTTCCTACTTTATTTATAGAAATGAGTCACTTTATTTATTATTGACCGGAATGGGGCAAAAATACAAAAACGAGTCCACATAGGAGCATTTTAAGGGGAAATTCCAGAAAAGCGCATCCCTGAGAGAGCGCTTTTGCCATGTCAGCAAAAAACGCGCTAACGTGGACGCACTTTGTGCTCCCTCAAGGACGCACTTTAGCCAGTGTTTTTCTAGGTTTAGGGCTATTTGCATGTTTAATGCCTATGGTTTATGGGTTTAGGGTTTTAGTGGTTTAGGGTTAGGGTTAGGGTTTTGTTAAAATAATTTAGGAATTTATTTATTTAGGGTTTAGGGATTTTAAAAAATATTTAAATTAGGTTTAGGGTTTTTAAGAAAATTAATTAAATTAAGGTTTAGGGTTTTTAAAAAATAATTGTGTTTAGGTTTTAGGGTTTTTGTAAAAGGGTTTAGGGTTGAGTCTTGAAAAAATTATATTGACAAGATGGATTTTGTTTTTATTTCTATAGTAGTTTCTAAAAAATTAATTTTGAGAAGACGGTTCTAAAAAAATAGTGACAAAAACGCTTCAAGCAATATGCACTGTTAGCAAAAGTACTGAAAAAAGCTGTCACATGGACGCTATTTTTCTACAGGAGTTTCTGAAAAATAAATTTTGAAAAGACGGTTTTGAAAAAATAATGTCAAAAACGCTTCAAGCAGGATGCACTATTAGCAAAATTACTGAAAAAAGCTCCCACGTGGACGCTCTTTTTCTACAGTAGTTCCTGAAAAAATAATTTTGAGAAGATGGTTTTGAAAAATAGTGTCAAAAATGCTTCAAGCAGAATGCACTGTCAACAAAATTACTGAAAAAGCTCCCACGTGGACGCTCTTTTTCTACATTAGTTCCTAAAAAAAATTTGAGAAGACGGTTCTGAAAAAATAGTGTAAAAAGCGCTTCAAGCAGGATGCACTGTCAGCAAAATTACTGAAAAAAGCTCCCACGTGGACGCTTTTTTCTACATTAGTTCCTAAAATTTTTTTTTGAGAAGACGATTCTGAAAAAATAGTGTAAAAAAAAAGCTTCAAGCAGGATGCACTGTCAGCAAAATTACTAAAAAAAGCTCCCATATGAACGCTCTTTTTCTACAGTAGTTGCTGAAAAAATAATTTTGAGAATATGGTTCTGAAAAAATAGTGTCAAAAAAGCTTCAAGCAGGATGCACTATCAGCAAAATTACTGAAAAAAGCTCCCACGTGGACGCTCTTTTTCTACAGTAGTTCCTGCTTGGCCTTAGGCTATAAATGAGTCAAATTTCATTCTCATATTGTATAAGTTACAATAAGAAAAATTAGAGAAGTTTAGAAGAATAGAAATTGAAGATGAGTGAACGTATTAGTGTTGTTATTTACTATGATGGTGAGGTCTGTGACACCGAGAACGGCGTTGTTTTTTTATCGGTGAACACAACGCTACTGGTTTTTAATTAGAACATAGATTTGACAGAACTTCAAAAAAAAATTAGGCGCAAAATCTTCGGAACGACGCCAATGAGAGTTTCGCCTATTAATATCGATTTTGTGCTTAGGTTGATCCCGTGACATATGACTCATTTGATATCAAAGGTGGTCATAGCTTGGAGGCGATGGTGCAGACTCATCTCGCTAGTGGATCACTCTATCTTGAGTTATATGTACAATTTTCATCGCCAAATGAAACAGTTGCAACTTCAACATCTACTACTATTCATTTTTTAGTAGGAATGTATATGGGTGGTTCACTCGATGACGTAAAAATAGAAAGGGAAACCGAGCCCATGATTGTAGTAGTGATAGGTAACCTCCGATTTTGGCTTTATTTGGTTTTGTCGCCCCGCACATCTCCCGATACAATATTGCCAACATGGTAGACCCCCAACTAAGTTTGCCAGCTGCTCTAAGATCAAAGAGTTTCAACAGCCACCTCAAATGTACGAGGTTTTGTGACAAGTCCAACATCAACTAACCTCTAATGATATTAAGGATGTATGCCCGAGCATATCGTATTTTTTCTACTTCAGTCGAATCATCCCCCAGCTCTGGGAATGTGTCCCGTAACTACCCCATCTCAATTCAACCTTCGTAAACATTATCCGGAATCGCACCCAAAATATCGTAACATATGCCTCCCCAATAAGTAAATTGAACGGACCCGATGAATACGGGTACATCCACCGACAATCTCAATTGTAACTGCACGTCCTCCAAAGTGATGATACACTCCCCGCATAGAAGATGGAATGTGTGTGTCTTGGGTCTCCACCTTTTTATCAACGCGCTGATGAGTTTCGGGTCCAACTTGCACCCCCAGCCTATATTGGCTACGTGCCAAAAACTCACTTTCCTTAAGTAATTTTCTATCAATGGTGATGGAGGACCAGACATATTATGAATATAACATTGTAACACCTGATCTACCGACTTTTATAAAAAATTATAAAATAAAAATTAATTAAAATTACATAAATGAAAAAAATTAAATAATATTCAAAAATTGAAATTAACCCTTACCATTTTCATTTGTTCGACGAAGATATGTTTATGATCGAGACAAGTTAATTCCCTAGCCATTGCTAACACAATCAAATATCTTAGAAATTATAAAAAAAATAATACTAATTTAGAAAAAAAATTAAATAAAATAGTTAATTAAAGAGAGCTTTGAGAAATTTAAGGAGAAATTTGAGAGCCTTTTTGAGAATTTTGGAAGAAATGTTTGTGTGAAAAAAATAGGAGGGGGTTTATAGTTTTTTTTTTTACCGTTGGACCCCAAATGTTAAAATTTTAAATGACCGTTGGGGGTCAAAAACATAGGCAAAAGCGCTCCCTTAGGGACGCGCTTTTCAGGAATTTCCCCTTAAAATGCTCCTACGTAGACACGTTTTTGTATTTTTGGCCCATTCCTATAAATAATAAATAAAGTGGTCTATTTCCGTAAATAAAATAGAAATGAGCCTTTCTTAGTAAAATGGTCTCATAAATAAAATAGTTCTCCAAATAACTTTAGGGCACGATTGGTTCGTTGTAATAGAATAGAGCTGTAATCAGTAATTTAATTATTTGGTTGAATGGGATGGAATAAAACTGTAATAATATTCTTGTGTTTGGTTGAATAAAATGATGTTGTAATACTATAAGAGAAAAAGTTGAGATAACCAAAGTACCCTTAAAAAAAATTTTTAAGTACATAATTATTGTTATTAAATTTTACTAAGATTATTATTAAAATAATAAATAATTTAATCATATTTTAATATAATTATTACTGAATGTAATTAAATAAAAATAAAAATATATAATTTAATAATATTCTTAATATAATTTTTATAAAAATATGAATTAATAAAAATCATAACATAATCTCATGGGATCATAATTGTCAAAATTACAAATATTAATCCAAAAGCAATAATTATTCTCATTTTTTATATTTATGAAAAATATCAAACATTTATACACCAAACAAACCCATATTTTAACTTCTCTATGAGACTAACGTAGCCAGCCAAAAATTTGTAGACCAAATCAAAAGCCATGCCAAATGGATTCCACCATAAAGTTTTGGAGACATGGGAGATATAATTCCATCGGCAACCAACCAAGTCATCACCAAAGTTAGATCAACCAATGTATAAATGAACACTAACAAAGCATAATAAACGGTAGTATAATTGAAGCAGGCACATAAGGAGTAGGAGCATATGGGAGAATTGCTTTTTAAAGTCTCAGCAGTGGATAAATATTTGAATTATAGAACAACAATGGATTAATTTACACAAACATCCATGGAAAGTAATGACGAAAAGGGGTAAGTAGAAATTTTTCCACATGTTCCCCAGTTCTGTCGTATTCGAATTTTCCTAGAGTTGAACACCATGTACAACACAAGACAATTTTCGTAGCAAGTATGCAGGGCATAATATGTGCCTAAAGATCTATTTTTCCAGTGATTTCCTCATCATCCGAGGCAGCATATTCATCTTCACTCAGTTTTTCATCACTTCACTTCACTTCTTCTGCTCCTACAACATATTGAGGCTTGACATATTTCTCACGGTATTCTGGTACACGAAAAGAGTCTTAACTTATAAGCATTCTAGGAATAAGAAAAAAAGGCACCCTTAAAATGCCATTGCAAAAAGAAGGCATGAGATGTATGCTGCAGATCGATTAGAACCAGATTCTGAAAGTGCATCTCGCCATAACTTGATCTAATGTTTCCCTGGCCACAGTTTCTGTAATGTACAGAAAATTGACATCTAAAACAATGGCATGAACTAACAGTACGTCTATTTTAGAGCCAAAAATAGAAGAAATAAACAACAAAAACTAAAAAGCTATCTCAACGAGATTAAAAAATGAGTAACAAGTAACACAAATGGGTCGTGCGCAAGGGTGGAAAGGAGCAAGCTCCCTCAAAATATGATCCAATTAAAGCTTTAAAAAAACATTTAATCTGGTTCTAATCAATCTGCAACTTCATCAAAACATCATAAACATCTTAAACTGGCAACTTCATAAAACAAACACAGACAATTCAATTCCACATCCACTTCCCATATATAAAATTTAAGTTTTCTTTATTTTCAAGGGGAAAATAAAACTAATTAGTGTCCAAAAGTAAACCTAAAAGCTGAACCATACAAAACCATAATTTAGTTTTAATCCATTTCATAATCATAGCTTAAATCATTGTTCATATCTAATTATTATTCGAATTCGCTTTGCAAGTACCATATTTTAAGAGTTATAGTTTGATTAACTTTTATAGATTATAACTTTCATTTTCCATAAATTATGAAATTGGCTTTCATGGGAGCCATTAACTTTCTTTTCCATCACTTCCTTTTTGCCACATTCTAACCATATTAAAAAAAAAACTAGATGGTAAAGTGCTGCTTTTATCTTATCCAGCAAATGAATGATAATTCGTGTAACCACAATCAAATATCAAAATGCATTTCATGCACTACCTAATCCTCTTTTTCACTAGTTCTTTCGAAGTTTCTAATGAAGAGACAACTTCAGTATTTTTACATAATCATGTTGCCAATAAAAGTAAAATACTGCCTTTTTTTTTTCTTCACAAAATGTTAATCTTCGTTGCTTTAATTATTCAAATATGAAACTATTTCTGTTAAATGCATGAAAAGTTTATTGTCTTTGGCTTCCAACTAAGAAAAATAAAGATGAGAACCCTAAGCTTAAAAATAACAAAAAATAGAAAAAAAATTCAGAGGGAGGGAGTGAAATTACCGTCGACGCTACCATTGCCACTTTGTGCTCGAAGTCCCAAATTTCCCTATTCCGGTATCTCTTGATTCCTTTTTGATGACTCTAACTACCAAAAAGTTCAAATAGGGGAAATCAGAAATGCAGTGAAAAAGCGCCCCCCCCCCCAAAAAAAAAGAAGAAAGAAAAAAAAAGGGTTGCAACTCTACAACCAAAGGGTTTTATTGGCTTAAAAGGTGAAGAAAAAGAAGAAAGAACGAAGAATAGATTGACCTAGGTCTTTTTTGCAATCAAAGGGAAAATGGGAAACATAGAGATGAGAAAAAAAGAAAGTTACCTGTGAATCGAGGGAGAAGATGATGGTTCTAGTGCTTCTTCATTCTCTGGGTAGAAGTGAGGGCAAAAATTTAAAAGAGAGAAAAAATTTACTTCACACACGGGAATGAATAACTATTCAGTAATGAGGGAAGGGAATGACTATTCAGCCTTTTCCTGTAATACACCCTGAATAAATTCGGATTATAATAGCATTACAGCTAACCAAACTAATGTTTAGTGGTGGCCCGCCAAATTGGGCTGGAATCTATGCATAAGCCCCAATAAAACATGTTCTTAAAATCAATTTTAAGTTTGAATTTTGTGTATACCTGCCACTCTACCCCTGTCCAATCGTCCCTCAGGATTGCCCCCACCCCACCTATCTCTGCCTTTCTTTGCTTTCAAAAATAGTTGGGTTCTTTAATTTCATAATACCACTTTTTTAAGTTATAAATATAATTATGCGCCTTTTCAAATATTTTATACTTCTAATTACAATCATTATATTTGAATAAATATGGCTAGAAATATCTATTATAAAATATGTTTGAATTAATAACATAAATCTAAAAGAATGTACGCATAATCAAATTCAAATATAATATCTCAAAACTTTCAATAATTTTAACATCATAATACACGTAGATATTTTTTTTAATGGGAGTGATAGAGAGTGGATGATTATTTCTTTCCAAATATTGTTTTAGATGTAATTTTAAATAAAATCAGTTAAAGAATATTAATTACTTTTGAAATAAAATAAATTAGCATCCATAATCAATGTCCGATTTTACAGAAACACAGCATGCAAATAATTTAAACCGTTATTATTGTTAATTAAATAAAATAAAGTGTATTTTACTGAAGTCCGAATGATGATATTATTAGAAGTAATATCTTAAAATTCAGAATATGAATAGCAAAATACATAAAAGATAAAAACAAAAACAAAATAATTATATATTTAAATTTAGCAACAAATACGCTTTAATTCAATTAGTGACATTTTTACAAATCCCCAAGTAATTTTGAACGCAAACATGGAGAGATTTTAAACATACATTTCAAGTAAAACTAGATATCTATAAAATCATATAATTATTTTACAAATAATTTTAGCTTCAATGACAAAAGGTAAAAAAAAAACACACAAAATTGAGCTTATTACAGACAGTAACATACTAAATGGTTAAAAGATTTGAACATACAAAAGAATTGGTTAAAAAGAACACATCCACGGCTGCAAGTGGTCTGCAGTGGGAGGCACAAAACCACCCGTGCTGCGAGAATCATACGTGCCGGGTCGCAATCCCAATAAGGAATTAAACGACACCGATACCCACGCAGCGAGCGTGCCAAGACTGTGACTACTCACGGTGTGTGTCCCACAGCACTGAGGCAGTCGGCAAAAAAGCAAGAAAGGGGAAGACTATTTGAAAAAAGAGCAAGCTATAGCAAAATATGAGAACTTTACTTACAAAGAAAAAAAAAAAAGAACTGACAAGAAATACCGGGAAGTGTTTTTTTCACTGCTCCCCCAAGAAAAGAATACGGAATCCTCGTCTTTCTCTTGTTTTTAACTTGCGGTTCCTTCGGTTTTCCCGTTACCTTCTATTTCATTCTAATGGGAAACCAAGAAAATCCTTACATTTAAAACCAAAAATAAATTTTATTGTAGACCTTTGCGGTTGTTATAACCATAATAAGATAAATACCATCTAACAAACTTCTTCAACCCGGTTTGCAAATCGGTTGAGGGCTTGTACCCGAATTCTCTTTGGGCCAAACTGATATTCGCATGAGTGAATGGAACGTCACCGTTTCCAGGCATATCTACGATATTCCTTTTGGCTTTCACCTTCAAATGTCTTTCCAGGATGTTCACCAGCTCCGGCACCTTGACCGGCGACGTATTCCCCAAATTAAAAATCCTATATGGAGCGTTCCCCTTTTTCTTCCCACCAGAACCGGTGCTTTTCCCGGATGTATCCAACGATCCCAAACAGCCTTTCACGATATCGTCAATGTAGGTAAAATCTCGGGCCAAATCAACCCGATTCTTTCCCCGATAAATGGTGATGGGCTTTCCCTGCAGAATATTTCTCGTAAACGAAAAATACGCCATATCAGGCCTTCCCCATGGACCGTACACGGTGAAAAATCTTAATCCAGTAATTGAAAGACCGTAGATATGATTATAAGTGTGGGTTATTTCTTCGCCTGCCTTCTTGGTGGCGGCATACAAACTAGCCGGCTGGTCGGTCCTGTCGGCCTCAGAGAAAGGAACCTTTTCGTTGAGACCGTAAACGGAACTGGAGGAGGCCCAGACAACGGCTGGCTGGGGATTAGCGGATTTGCAAATTTCGAGAAGCGTGACGAGACCGGCGATGTTGCTGTGAACATAAGAGTTGGGGTTTTCCATGGCGTACCTGACTCCAGCTTGAGCCGCCAAATGCATCACGTGAGTAAAAGCCACCACGTCGAAAAGCTTAGCCAACAGCTTGGCGTCGTTCAAATCGCCTTCAACCACCAAAATGCCGTGGCTGTTAAGCAGGGATTTCCTCGCCTTTTTCAACGAAGGGTCGTAATAGTTGTTGAAATTGTCAAGCCCAACGACTCCATCTCCGCGTTTTTTGAGGGCAAGGGAAACGTGTGTACCGACGAAACCAGCCGCTCCAGTCACCAGAACGGACATGCCTCCGGAACGATGGATCTGAGCGGAGTTACGGACTTGTTTTTCCCATTGGATACCACCCCATGAAGCACTGAAATATCGGCTACCAGAATCAACGAAACTCTGGAAGCGCAAATACGACGCCGTCAATGCGATCAAGAAAAGAGCCCATAAAAACATGGTGCTGGTTGAAGCGAAGCAACGATGGAATTGACGGTTCATATTGTGTGCTCTGTCGACCTTGAACTTCCCTGGCGTCGACGGAAACAGCTCATCCTCCAAGGACGGCATTGTCCTACTATTTTTCTTTTTCTTGTTCAGAAAAAAAATCTTGAAATGACTTGATTAGCAGATCGAAAGGATAAGGAAGAAAGAGACTTGATTTGATTTATAATTATTAATTTTGAGCTGTAAAGAAATAAAAGCAGATGCAGAAAAAAAGGGAGGGGAGTTTTTATTTTTTCCTGCACCTGCTAATCGAGGGAAGGTGAGAATGGGATTTATATATAGGGGTCAGCCACAAGGAAGCGAAAAGTATACGCGTGAACGCGTTAAAGGACGGCCAGATTGGATGAGACTTGTGAGACACGGAGAGAGATCAATTTTTATACAACTCAAACTTCATACTTCCCCTCTACTATTAACTCTATGCAGTAAAGGAGAAGCCGAAAATATTTTTAATAATAAGTGGGCTAATTTCAATTTATGGTACGCGGAACATCTATGATTGATTATTGACTGTCTGTTTTCTAAAGTAAAGTTTTTGGCTTTTTGCACGATCATTGCATTAAAATATTAGTCGTAATGTATAATAATTTATTAAGCAAGGACTAAGGAGACAAAAGGTTTTAGTGGGGATAGTTTGGGGATTTGGTAGTGAGAACATGGGGGCCATAATGCATATGCTATTTAAATAAAAAATCAAAATTTTAGGTTTTTGTGGAAATAAACCAGTTACCGGAAGAACCGGTCGTGACTGGAAGTGTAGAGTTAGGTTAGCAAAACAACGACACTAGACTGGCCAAAATAATAATAATAATGGAACAGCGGGGAATTAGCAATGCCCGGCGTATCCGGCTGTCTGGTCTTCAATAGTCATGTGGGAATTGGGCGGTGCCCCTTCTTTTTTCTTTTCAATCTATTTTGGATTTCTGTCAATTTGATCACTAGTTTTTATTTGAAATAAATTCATCAATTTGGGCCTCAAAATTTCATCGTTGAGAAATGATTAAAAGCTTGTATAATTTCTGTCAATTTGAGAGACAATTTCATCATTTTAAGATTATAATATTTTAAAAATTAAATTATGAGGGCTAAATTGACATGAGTGTAAAGGTAGAGCATTATTCCTAAATATATTTAAAAAAGGGTCTTCCTTTTTCAGATTCTTTGTTTCTATGTGTGGGTTTAGGACAAGCTTGGTTGGCAAATTGCGGTGGTGGGGATCCACTTGAGAGGAAAAAGAAATGCCATTTCTCAAATTATGTGTTAAAGATTTCTTAAATTTTAAAATATTTTAATTAAATCAGTATTATTTCATTAATTCTTAGAAAAAATTCCCAAATTCAAACTAAAATTAAAGCTAAAGGTTAAACTGATAAAAAGATTTTATTAAAACAATAGTTTAATTTGAAAAGAATAGTTTTAAAATATAAAGATGTGTAATGAAATTATCTAAAAAAAAGAGTGAAAAAGTTATAACATAAGAGTAAAAGATGAGATATATTTAATTGATGAATGAATGGCTGTTGGTAGAGGATGAGTGGTCTCGTCTTTCGTTAAATGCGAATGCCCTTTCCCTGTGAGATGGATGATGGGTGGAACTTTCCAAGATACTTGCAATTTTTCTTGTTTGATAAATATTTTCTGACTATTTCTTAGTTATGAATCTTGTGATTGCCAGTTTTCCATTTCATAAATTTCCCGACTGGATTACATACTTGTAAAGTAATTTACGATCTTTTTATATTCATTAGCGTATTAGTTGTTGATAATTTAGGCCTACTTATTTAGATTGTGGATTCGAGGTTAAAATACAAAATAAAAATTTTCATTAAATTATATTAAAATGTCATTTTTAAATAATTAATTAAAATAGGTATAAATTTTATCTAATTACAATTCAATTATTCTTATTTATAGTATTTAAATTTATGTTTATAATCACATTTGCCTCGTGTTTGAATTTTTTAATAAATATGAATTCAAATATTTGTACTTTTTGAAAAAAAGGGGATTCTTTTTAATTTGAATTTTTTAATAATAAATAAAGGATAAGGATTGTAAAAATTGATGTAAATTGAATATTTGAATACAAATATTTTATCACTTCCCTAATAGTTCAATTGACTAAATTCAAATTTTTATTGTAACCTGATAGGTTTGTTGCTAAAATTTGATAATAGTCAATTGCTAACTTTTACTTAAGAGTAATGGTTAAAGCTATTTTTAGGCACTTAAATAAAACAAGTTCAAAGTCTTTGTCTTTATCTCTCCCGCAAAAAAAAAAGTTTGTACTATTATTTAAATTCCTGGTTGAGTTGTTATTATGAGTTAATCGAACACCAACTTAGTTGAGAAATGATTAAAAGCTTACTACTATTACTACTACTACTACTACTACTACTACTACTATTAAAGTAACGAATATTAATGTGAAGGGCCAATCATGCCATTGGCTTAGAGGCAAACTTGTGTGGGTTTCAAGTTGACTGACATGAAGTGCATGGTTCGATCCTTATGTTTGTAAACCCTTCTTCCATTGTAATGAAATTATTCACTTGTATCAAAATTAAGTATTAATAAGAGGGTATTTTTACATAATTTTTTTTTATAAAATATTACTATGGTATTATTTAAACCTAAGATTCTATGATCTCAAAATCTTCATGTAACGGTTGATACAAATGGGAGATGCCACCAGAGCATATACAAGTAAGAAATCTTATTTTCACAAAAACTTAGGTCCAGGAACAAGGTTACTATCACACTACTTCATTACAATTTCCCAAATCCTTTCTAAGAATAAGGTTGAATACCGAAAAGCATTAGGTCTAGTGAATGTCTTTAGAAGAATCCTTAGATCCCTATTTGGTTTGGACTAGAATGACATCTCCTGATCCTTCCTTCTAGGTCCTATTGACCATGTACTGCCAATGGAGCCTCGAGGTAACCGTTAGTGATCAGAGTTCATCTTTTTTTAGACATTCATGATCCAAACTTAAACTAACCATGTAGCATATACCTTACAAGTAACATCAATATCTTTCCCTATCATAAGCTTCAAAAGCTTCAGGGATCACCTCATCCACATTAAACGAGTTCTACATATACTCTAGTTTTCATAAGACTATTCCATAGACTAGGATCATAGCATCAATCCATTATTTTTCACATCTCTTACACCTTTCTCATTGCTCTTGTTTATCCTCACATTTCCATGACAACATAGAAGCTTTCCTAGCAAGGTCTCATATTATTACTCATGAATGCATCTTGTAGCTACCAAAAACACATTTACGAATACTAGTTTCTAGCAATGGTTTCACATTGTCATCAAAATTTGGCCATGAAAGATTAAAACTTTAATCAGTATGGGTGAGTAAAATTTGATTCAACTTGAAAAATATAAAAAAAGTTCAAATTTTGAATTATTCGAATCAAATTAATCAAGTTAATTGAATCAACTTATTTTTTTTTGAATTTCAACATCAAATCGATTTGAATTTTTGAATTCGAGTAACTCGAATAATTTGAATAAACCAAATATCAAACCCTTCTACTTCCCTTCCCCCCAACCCCCCTCAAACCATTTTACTTTCCCCCCAAAAAATTAACTTCCCCCCAAACCCCTAAGACTTTTTTCCTTTTATTTTACCCTAAAAAATTTTACTTCCCCCAACCCTCCAAAATTTTCCTTTTACTTTTCCCCCCAAAACTTTTACTTTCCCCCAAACTCTATTTTTTTTTTGAATTTATGTCTACTATTTATATTATTGAATTAAATTTCACATTTTGTACTATTTATATTATTGAATTGTTTAATCATGCTGAACCTTTATCAATTTTTATTAAAATTGAATTATTGATGATGTCATAAAATATTCGTGTTAAAAATTTTTGTTGGTATAAATTTTATTAAAATATCACATTTTTTACATTTAATATATTTTTTAATTTCAAAATACACGGTGACAAGAATTAGAAGATAATTGAAGCAACGAAGCAAGCAAAGAAGTTACCTTATATAAAAAAGATTAATAAATAAGTTATGAGGGGATGAAAGTTAATAACAAAATTTATCACGGTGGGCAAATTTGATTATGGTGGGTGGTAGTGGCTACAAAGACCCAAAGTCATTTTTTTTAATTTAACTTGAACAAATATATTCGATTCGACTTGATCCGAGAAAATTTTAAATCGAGTTAGGATGATAAAATAGGATTCGTTAACTCTATTAACTTGAAATTTTTTCATTCGATTTGATTGGATTCGATCGAACGCTTACCCCTATTAATCAAGACTCTATTTAAATGCCTTTTTAGACCATATTATTCCATAATACACATATGTTGGATTTGGTGCCTAAAGTGTAGTAATTTCGTTGAAGTACACTTGTAATTTTTTGAATAAATTGATTAATAAAATTAATCATGAAATATATTAATGTACTTTGTATAATTGTCCTTATATGAGTTTTGCACGCAAAACAAAATGGAAGCAAATGTTGCTCATTGGTTGTCTAATGTTTAAACTAATACTAAGCAGTATTACGTGGTCGGATCGTAATACGAAAATACAACTTGTATTAGTAGACGAACCTAAACATGTCCTTAGTCTAATCGGAAATGAGCAAACTAATTGAAAGACTAATATGTAGTATATCAAGTCCAATTGGAGAGATGCTTTGTCTTGGGCATTAGAGCGGATGACTCCCAAAAGATAAATATATAAATACGATTGACTGGATTGAAAGTACATCAGATAGAACCCAAGATGAATAGATCCTGAATCTGTTTATGGATTTATTCACTTGTGACGTTCATAGTGTGGAATACCTAAATCCTAAGTGGATGACGAAGTATGTATGCGTGACTAGTACACTTTGATGTTAGTAAAATCCTGAGTTTGAATAGATAAGGAACCAAAAGCTAGTGTGTTGGGTGTACAACTTCTACAGTATGTAGCGTCATTCACAACAATGGAGTTCATAGACCGAGACATGAGTAAATGATTTCCTCTCATTGGCATTACACGGTTGATAAAAAGTAAACGTGGCCACGGGTCATTCGTCTTTGTAATAAATGACTTTATTATTATTTGATAGTAATTGTCTTTTCATGAAGGAAGATGTAATGGTTACCATGAGATACAATAGGATCATATTAGGAGAACGAATATTATCCCAAAGAGATTAAAGATACCCTATGGGGTCACACATTTATGACAAGGTCATAGGACGAGCACTGAGTAGATGCTTTCATAATGGTATGTCGTCAAGGAGAGCTCAATCATGATACTATAGTGGAATGACTTTGTGACTAAATGAATTTATAATTAATAGACAAAAAGCCAAAAATTAGTTATAAATCATTTGAGCCGTAATTGCATATGTCCAATCGGTCCCCCCATTAACTCATTGAAACCAGAAACGAATTGTGTGTTTGAATTGAAATGAATGGAATGAATAGAAATAGAGAAATGGGAAACATTCAAGAATGATTATGGCTTTTGTCTTAAATGGAGAAATAAAATCATTTGGAAATGAATGTGGGCTTCTCAAAATGGAAATGAAAATTCAATCATTTGGAAATAAATGTGTGTAACGCCTCGAAAATAGGTCTAGTAGTTTCGGGTAAGTTTATCGAGTTTCGTGTGAAAATTGAGAATTAATCGGGTTAATTAGTGATTTATATTCTTAATTAGTTAGCTTAATTTCATCTAAAGAGATTGATAAATAATATTCTAGAAAATAAAAATATTTTTAGAAAAATTAATTTTATGGTTTTAAATAATTTTTGGGTAAAAATAAATATTTTGAATTAAATTGAAATTTAAAAATAATTTAAAATGGGGGTTTAATTGGGTGGTTTAAAGTATTAATTAAATGGGACTAATTTGAAAACAAGGGAAATGTGTAAGAGGTTTATAGCAAATAAACCATATTTTCAAAATTTTGGAAGGAATGAAGCAAATTGTAAAACAAGGGAAAATGCGGAGTGGCCTGATGGCAAATTCCCCAAATTTTAAAAAGGTTTTGAGTTTTAAAAACTCTACAATTATCTCACTTTTCACTCATTTTTCAACTGAATTTAGAGCTTTTTCTCTCATTTTTTATTGCTTTTTTTCCTAAACCAAATACCAGAGAATAGATCTAAACCTTTTTTCTCCCAAAATTCTCCCTAAAATCTCTCAAAATAATTTTCAAAGTTGGGTAAAAAGTCATCTGAATTTTTTCAAGCATTTTGATTCAAACTTCCAAATCAATGATTTGAGTTCAATTGAAGGTAATCCTCATCTCTAAACTTGTTTTAAAGTTTATTATTTGTTAATTAAAGTGATTATAATGGATTTTCAACTTTAATCTCTTCTTTCTTGAACTTGAGGATCAACAATGTGGATCTTTAATTTTGAGTTGGAATCCAAATATTAATGGATGTCTAAGCTAAAAATAGGTCTAATAAGAGGTTTTTAATCTTAAACTAAAAGATCAAACACATTTGATGGATCAAATTCGATAAATTCGAATTTGATCAAGAACAAGGATGATTTTTCCAAAAAATTATGAAGCAGATTAAATGATGAAATTAACACTTAGAATACATGTTATTGGGCTAGCAATAAAGATTAGAAGTGGTTTGAGGTGTTGAAAAGGGAGTTTAGTTGAGGAATTTCGTATTTAGGCTTAGTTGTGCAACATCGGTAAGGTAGTTTAGAGCAATGATTTAGATTCGTATACTTTATCAAATTTCGTATTTCTTATTGCTATGGTTAGTTTGTAATGCATACTTTGTCTCTGTTAAAGCTCCACATCAAGAGGTGGAACGTGCAAATCAGAATTGAAGCTCAAACTTGCTTGTTTGAACACATTTTTGCTTAAAGAGCTAAGTGTGGAGGTGAGTGATATTAAGGTTAATTTGGTAAATTGGTCTGATTATGTGTTAAATTAAAGGTTTAATTGGTTTTATTAATGACTTAATTGCATACTGGATGGTTGGATTTGCAAAAATAGATTTTATTTTATAAAAGAGCAAAATGGCAATTAGTTTAGTAAGTTGTGTATTATGCTTTTGGCATTATTAAATTGTATGGAATAAATTGATATTTGGAGCATGAATTGCTGATTTATTGAACATTTGATAAAGGTGTTCTAATTGGTATATGACTATTAGGAAAATGATATTTGCTATGCTTAATTTTATTGAGGTTAAAATTACTTAGCAACATGCTTTTACTTGCATTTTAACATCTTAAATTAAGTGATTAAACAACATATTTTATGCCTTGTATGTATGATTATATTGGAAATAGTGCATGGTGGATCCATTGGATACAGTTGGCATGCCATAGGATTTGTGAGTACTCACCATTATTTATGATAGTATGAGCATATGGCTCTTGGTGGACTGATTTGTTTGGAGTAGATAAAGTAGTGTTGAGCTTTAGTCTCCACTCATCGGGTTATTTGAGGCGCTATAAGGGAGTGTGTGTCTTCGGCCTGCTCAATTCGGAGGACTAGTAGGAGTTCGGAGATTCGTTTATCCAATGTATGATCATACGTTTACTTATTGCAATGGATGTATTATGCCAATAAAATTGATTAATTGTGCCAATATAATTGAATGTTTATGTGTTAAGAGATGATTTTACATACCATGGAAAAATTGATTCTTAATTCTTGAAATAACATGTGATGTTATGGTGAAATGTTAACATGTTGTGACTGAAAATTTAATGCTTAATTGTTTTGATTTATACATGATTGGGTGCAAATTACTTGATGTTTTTACTATCATTCACTGACCTTTTTAAGCCAACACCCTCACACTTTGTGTAAAAAATTTCTGGGCGTTAGGAGTCGAGAAGTGAGTGCAAGGGCGATCCAAGAATAAGGCTCGGTAGTGGCTTAAGAAATTTACTTTAGAGACTATATAGGGGCATTGTGATGCTTTTGGGACTAGTATTATTTTACTTGTAATGGACATTGGACATTAAATTTTGGACTTTAACTTTGGTGATTTTGTAATTGCTTTAATACATGATTTTATGCTTAATTGATGTTTGATTTATGGTGTGTTGATAAGTGTTTGTATGGTGGTTGATAACGCGGTGTATGAAGCATGTATTTTATACTAACAATGTTTAATTGAAGCTTACCGTGGGGTGGATTGTTTGTGACTAAGGTATGTAGCTTCTGTGAATTAATTGGTGTTTGCTAAGTGTGTAATTGGGTGTTTGCTAAGCATATTTGTTGTAAATAAATTAAATTGGAGATGTGTGGATCTTTGTAATAATTAATTGTTGCTATTTTAAGTTTAACGGGTAAGTAAAATATGTAAAATCGGGAAACTAAAATGAAATTTTTTTACAAAATAGGTGTAGTTGTTTGCACACGGGCGTGTGGGTTTTTGGGGGTTTGATTTTTGGTTTTTGTAATCTAGTATTCTAATTTGCTTAATTTATAATTTAGTATTAAAACTTGATTTGATTAATTGAAGCCTTTATTGATATGAAAAATTAGTAATATTTTAGGATTAGACTTGTAACTGTTAATATTTGGCACAAACACTCTGAAATTTTAATTTGGGAAATGTACTAAAAGTTTGTAAAAGTTACAATTTGGTTCCTAATAATAAAACTTGAATTAGACATAGTAAATGAACTCGAATTAAGCTGAAATTTTTAGGGCTTACATAATTTGACTAAAAGAAGGTCGGTAACTATTTAGAAATAAAATCGAGATAGTTTAACCTTAGGTGGTAAAATAACCAAAATACCCTTAGGTTTAAATACATAGAAAAAGTTTAAAAATGGTTCACAAATTGCTTCTGTATTAATAAATGATAGTTAATTAGTTATAAATGAGGTGGTATAAGGTTGGAGTGTGCGTCGAGTGGTCGTTAGCTGGAAAGCCACTTCAGTGGCTAATGTAATGCTTCGAATTTGGGCCGATCCATCCCAGTCAGGTTTGGGGGGTCACAATGTGGTTTTTTCAATATGGAATTGGAAATGAAAATGACAAATGATTCATTTGCAAAATATAGATGAATTAGTTAAAAATGATTGGGAGAATGAGTTTATGTTTTTGAGCTATTTTAAAGCCCAAAAATTAAAATAAACCATTCAATAATAGTGATCAAGTTGAATAGTGAAATATTAAATATAATTTTCTAGAAATATTACCAAAGGTAAAACCGTCATAATTTTACTAGGGGTAAAATTGGGATAAGAAAATTATTTAATATAAATATATTGAACTTTATTTAATATAAATATATTACCAAAGGTAAAACCGTCATAATTTTGTTTTGATTCAATTGGTTTTAGTCCACACTCGAAGTAGTTCATGGTACGAGAATAGTAGAGAAGATTATTTGGTTGAAAGCTGAAAAACATCATATCACATCCCAAAAATTGGGTTAGTAGAAATTGGGTTAAGAACTGAAAGGGTGGTCACCCGAATTTTATTTATTTATTATTTATTTATTTTAGATAATCTTTTGATATTAATAAATATCAAGTATAGTGGTTGAGTAGTGGTGGAGCTGTTCATGATGACTTGTGTTCGAATCCCTTCACTCACACTATTTTCAAGTGCTCATTACCTATCTTAGAGGTCCTAAGTTCAAGTCCCTTTATTTTCATCTTTTTATTTAATTTTTTAACACAATTTTCATGTGCATAATGTGCTTGCCATCCACCACATTGTTACCATGTTTAGGAGGATTACTTTCCCTCTTTATGAGTCAAACTTACCATATGTTGGGGGTAACATGACCCCCTTTTCACTCCATGTCTCCCTCCCTTGCCAAAACATCATATATTACCTTTTTCTGTGGTTCACTGAACCTGGTCACAGTTGACCAAGCTTACCCCACCTCCTTGCCTTCCATACTACTCATTTGCTACCATATTCTCATTTTTTTCCATTTATTCCTTTTTCATTTTCTCTCCTTTTTAACAAACAACCACCATCTAAAATTCCTCCACCGCAAGCTATAGCTTTACCACCTCCACACTACTGTCCAAGGTTCTTGTCTCCTCCTCTTTTCTTTCGATCACCGCCCTTCACCGCCACCGTCGCCGCCATGAACCGCCCCGAACCACCATGGAAAAACCTTCCTCCACCACTCCTTTTCTTTTCTCTTTTCTCTCAATATTGTAACCGAACCCTTCCACTCTTTTTAAATATTGTTTCTCACCTAATTGTACCACCGCTGAACCACCTTCGTCGTTGCCAACATTATGGACACCATTTTTTTCCGCTTGGTTTCGGTTTCCTTTTTTTCTTTCTCTTTCAATCTCTCCCATCTCATTTAAAGATTCAATCATCCTATTTTATTTATTTTGTGACCAAGACTCATCGATCATATATTTGTGTAGATCGTTAAACCTCTCTACTCTTTCATCAAAACTTATCAACAATCTTGTAGTATTGTTGAGTAGTGACCAAACAATGCCAATCCAAGAGATCCTTAGTGTGATAACGAATGCATTGAATCTAAGTCTCAATTTAAGGATTCATATACCGGGTTTAGAGCCAAGTGAAACCTCTCCTAATAGGGTTGTGGCAATTAGATCTTCGATATAAGGTGTGGGATCTAAATATTTGATTTTAGTATAATATGCTACTTTTATTTTCAATAAAATGCTATTAAATAATTATTTGAGAGTACACTAAGTACTCAAAGCGGAGTTGGAAAAAAACTCATCATAGCGAAATTCCAAGTAAGTGTACCTAAAGTATTAGTTCATGAAAACTATGATTTTGATGTGTTGATGTATGTAACGATGATATGTAAAAAAATTTCAACTTTATGTTATGTGATATATGGCTTCATTGATATGTGATGATCTAAATATGTGTTATATATATGTGTGATGAGATCTATGATTTAATATAATATGAAAATATATTAAAGAATGCTAAAGTGAATATTATGTGATATAGGAAAATGTGAGCATGTTTACATACAAATGAGTAAAATTAAGAAATATGCGACTATGAGCATTGAGAAATGCGAAAAGTGATTATATGTGTTAAATTTGAAAATGGCCATATCACATGCATAGGGTAGGTTTTGTGAAAAGTTGAAGTTATGTGGCAGTTTATCTGCGACTATGTGATCGTTATCGACAATTATATGGTGGCTTGTCCATAATGTGTTATGTGGTTGTTTATTGGTATTTATGTGGTGGCTTGTCCACAAATGGTGTGTTATTGGATGGATGAGTTTTGGGGAAACTCGATACTGGTATGTAGCGGAGATGGGTAGGAAATTTTATTAAGTGTGCATCGTTTTAAAATATGCATCAAGATGTTCATGCATAAGTATCAGAGTTATAATTTATGAATATTATGATGATTGATATGTTGAGATTGATATTCTGTTATGTATGTGATTATGTTTGTGTTGATCTCACACTGGGATTTTTAAAGCTTACCCACTTTACTTATGTGTTTCAGATAATCCTTGTGGTTAGGACTTGGATGTGGTTGTCGATGATGCTCTCGGAAATGGTTTTTAGATAAATATGGACTTTTATTGATGATTTGGATTTTTATGGACTTTATTGCTGTTTGAAACTTTTTATGTTAAATTATGGTACTATGGCATGAGTCTTTACTTTGGGGATTTTATTCTGATTTGCATGACTTGATTTCATGATATTAAGTTTTAAAAACTGCATAAGTTAGTATTTGATAAGATTTCTTATAAAACTCGTTTTTTAAAATAAAATCTGTCAATAATATATTTCTTCGCTGCATTTCTGAAAAATGAGTTTTTAATAAAATTAGACTTAGTTTTCAAAATTATAAATTTTTACAAATGAGAATTCTATAGGCATTTGATTTCTACAGTTAATATACAAATGATTTAGAAGTATGATTGAAAATCTGAAATAGTTTTGAATAAAAGATTGAATGTCTACGATTGAGATATTAATTATTTCGATTCTTGAAATTTGCACGGTTTTTACAAAATTAAAATAAACATTTTAATTCATTTGTTTTGAATTGATAAGCCAATTAGATTTAAGATATTTTTTTCAACATTCCAAAAATTATTTCGACCATTTTCATGGACAAATGGATTTGAAATGTGATTGAAAATAAACTTGAACATTCGATTTTACTCGTTTTGAACGAACTACACAAATAGTTTACAAAGCATGTTTGAAATTACAAATTTTTTTTCTGGGCCACTTCGGTGGCTAATGTAGCTTTCTAGATTCGACCATAACGATTGGGCTGGGTTTGTGGTGTTACACATCAAGGATCCGCTTATTCAAAAATACAAGTACGATTTCGCACTTGGCTTATTGTTATAAATATTACAAATTTGATCAATTTTCAAAATTTTAATTTTCTGCTGTGAAAGAAAACCGTTTTCAAACTGGACATTTTTCCAACATCATATGATAAAGTCACACCTAAGACTTGATACCATATTGATGAAATTTTGGTCAAATTTTATCAGAAGCTACTTGGGGGTTGCATCACCTTTGACTCCTAATTTGACATGTACACTTAGACTTAGCCGTCTCGATGGTCAGTACGAATGAGAGATGCCACTAGAGCATGTATGAGTAAGAAATCTCATTTTTATTTAAGAATTAAAGCCTTAAATAATTTTTTTATAATAATTAAAATATATTTTAGTGAAATTTTATTTTTTAAAAACAATTTAAAAACATTTAGAATTGATGTGGAGTTGATTAGGGGTAATCAAAACTTAAAACAGATCTTATAAGGTCAAAATGACATAAAATAGGGCAAGGTTGCTACTGGAGCGTGATGTCTTGATGTGATTAACTAAGTTAATATGGTTGCGATGATGAGAATACAAATTTGTGACGTTGTGTAACACCCGGTTATCATTATTGACTCAAAATTTAAGGAAAGTTAGGATTAAAATGAAAGGATTAGCAAATTATTGAACTCCCTTGGGAAGTTTAGAAATTTTAGTGGCTGAATTATAATTAGTTGTATTTCAATTCTAGTTTAGTTAGGATGGAGTGTTAGAGTATGCCCAAAGATCAATCATGAGATGGTTGTAATAACATACTTGATTTATCATGTTTATTAATATAAGGCGTTACCATTATTACTTCAGTTTCTTTTCTGTGTGTATAAATAAACTGTTTTATAATAATGTCCTGAGAATAATATGATTATTCTTAAAAGGTCCTTAGTCAAGTATTATTGTTGGATAGGACAACGATAATGCATTAAGACTAACATGTAGTTGATTGATGATAAAGAATTGTCATTGATATGGAGTGTCAGAATCGATGCATGAATATGTGTGTTAGAGAACAACATATTGGACTGACCCGTTATGAGTATGTTTCTTGGATTATTATGTAATTGTCACGACATTACTCATAGTGATTAATATGTATATGATTATTAGACTTGAGATCATCATAATCCCAACATCATGAGTTGTATATTTTGATACAATCAAACGTACACCGTAACTGGTTGTTCTATAAAGGTTGATGTTGGATATACCACAATCTATGTAGAGGGATATGGTTGATCGATATAGGATAAGTCCCTCCCACATAATGGGAGTAATATCTTAGGCCACTTGATTGAGTGAGACTAAAAATGCATGGCCATGCTCAAATAAGCTGATATGAGATGTCATACTTATTTGTATATCATAGTCTACTTAAGATATCAACGAACATGGAATGGACTATACAAGTGTGACTAGTCCATGACTTGTGTTCAATCCAGAGATAAAGGACTTAAGAATTAGTGCATGAAAAGATTAATCATAAAAAGGTTATGTCGAATCATGATTTCTTGTGACTTAGGTAGCAATGATGCATTTTTAGGTGCCACTCATTGTTTGTAACATTGGAATCGTTCTAAAATTACTGCTAACGTTACAAGAACCTACAGGGTCACACCCTATAGTTGAAATGAACGGAATAAAACATAATTGGTATTGTGTTTGGTTGTCGCATGAATTAAATTAATTATAGAATTAATTTAATTGGGTAATCAAATATCGAACACATTATATGTACAAGGTTGTTGTACACATAATGAGAATATGATTTTTGTTCGTATATAAATAAATATAGCTTATCGAAATCTTTACTATAATTAATATAATTATAATTTTTGATTTTTTAAACATTATTATATTTATTTAATTTTGAAAAACCCTAAAAAATAATAAGTTATAAAATCTCTTTTTTCTTTGCTTGGTGAGTCTAGCAGCCGTCAAAGCAAAGTCTTCTCCAAAACTGTTTGGGGATTCCTTCCGTTCATAGTCAACTGGGTGGATTATGTAGAGGTCGCAGTCATCAAAGATTGTGGCTTGGTTTGATAGTGGATTAGATTACTCATTGCTGAGGCGTCGCTGTCTACTCAAAATCACCATTCGGTAATTTTGAAACCCTTTTTCACCCCGATTCGTTCCTCACACATGGATCCATGGTTAGGATCCCCGGGTGTTTTATTTTTCCACTGCGCCGTAGGGGTGCCAGTGTTCCAACATGGAGTGGGCTGATTCTATAGTAGGGGAAAAATGATTAAGGATGAATGGTTGAAATTGCCGGTAAGGATTGTGCCTAAGGAGTGTATATATAGTTGTGTGCGTAGACAAAATTTTCTTAATTTTGTTTACAAATCTTTTTCTCTCCATACCATCATCTTCTTCAATCGTTTTGAAAAAGAAGTCAGTGCAGGTGAAGGAAGCTCTACATGTCGCAATAGTCGTGTGAACTGAAGTCTGGTAGTAGAGAAATTGAGGAACTAATAGGCTTCCTTATCTCTCTGTACTTGAGGATTGAAGAAAGAAGTAGAGTAAGACTCTTAAAGCTTTTGTATAATTTAAGATTCTGGGCTTTTAAGGACTGACAACCATTAGATTAACTGATAATAGGCATCATGCTTAGCTGCAAGGATAAAGGAGGTTCTAGTGTTTGCATAAGCTAAGTTGGTAAGGATAGGGAAGCAATGTGAGTTTCTGTAGTCCACTTCTTGAGTGAACTAAGATACTGTGCTTCTAGACTAGAATACCTTCTTAACTGTTACGTGTATGTCTAGAAACTTGATTTTAAATGTTGTAAGAATGATTGCTGTTTGTTTCTGGATTCTTCTTAATGTTTGAATGTTTGGCGTATTGTCTGTGGGATATATATTGTCTTAGAGTGTTTTGAAGTGCATGATTTGCATGTTTAGAATGGTGGAGTATGGAGGGGAAATTACTGACAGGTTAGACGAAGTTAGGAATTGGGAAATGAGATTTTCATTTATTGCCATATGGTGTTACTAGGTAGAAAACGTGATGTGTGAAGCTGTAGGCCTTGTGGAGTGGACACTGTGGTGTTCGAGCATCAAGGTTTTGCAATCTGACTTTGTTGAGCACAAATCGTGATGTGTGAAGCTCCGGGCCTTGCGAAAGGGATACTGCAGTGTTTGAGCATCAATGTTAAATAAGAAATGGAAATGACGTCGACTGGTCCTTCGGGGCGACACCATAATAACGGTAATTAGGTTCTATAGAGCAATATCGTTACGGTGGTCAATAGGGTCTATGGGGCTATACCGCGATGACGGTAAGGTTTTTCAGGGCGACACCTTAAAGAAGTATTAGGTGTAAGACCATAACTCGACTATGGCATCCAATGGAGTTCGTCAGGATAGAAAACATGGGAAATGATGTGTAAGACCATCTCATGGCCATGGCAACATGGAGAGTCCACTAGGATAATAAACACGAGGTAGTATACCGTGAAAATAAACATAGGAAAGTCCGCCAAGACGTAAAACATGGGGTTACACTTGGGAAATTCACAGATCAGTATTCCAAAAGAGACGCCTAGGGTTAAAGTGGAGTTCACCGTGTGACTGGTGCGATAAGTCACAAGAACGAATGAGCTTGGTGTGTTTGAGGGGCACAGACCATCGAGATAACAAGACAGTTCACCAAAGACGATGAAGAGAGTGGTCAAGGTAGTGCCTCAACCTAGTTAGGGTGGAAAGAGAAAGAGGCTCCTTAGATAAAGGGGTAGTCGAGAGATTAGTGGATCGATTAGAGTCTTTCTAGGGGGAAATTCCAACTCAATGCTGAATGATTAATCCAGTCCACCAAAAAAGGGTGAAAAGTGGAAGTCTGTTAGGACTATAAAACACAGAAAAGATCTTATGAATCCACCAAGGGTGGAAACCTTTATATAATACCTGAGTAAGAGATAGTAGGTTGGGCACCACATGTCATATGAAGATTCTTAAAAAGGATGTGCTGAAAGAGCATGTACTATGGTGTTGCTTGTGGGTACTAGTTCTCCAAAGAAATGGGGTATTATGTTTGGGTAAAGATCGCAGTTATGGTAATTACTTGGGTGGACACCAAGCACTGCTAGCCAAAAGAAAAGAATATGAAGGAGTTGAATTATTAGAGATGGAGAAGGGATGAAACTCAAGAGAGGAGTTGGTCAGGACCAGCCTGGAGTCTAAGTCCTCCACTAAACGACTTAGTGTGCATAAGGCATGGGCCTCATCAACTAAGTTTGCAAATACTCCTATGAAATTCAAAGAGTTTCATTTTGAGCGCAAAAGATCAATTTCTTAAGATTTGTGTAGTTTACACGTATTTTATGTACAAACCTCGATAGTTCTTCTGAACTTATAAAGTTTGTTGCTTGGATGCAACATAGATAAGTCATGGGAATCAAGAGGGACTAAGCCAGATTCCACCGAAGGTAAGTGGTGCGCGGTAGCTATTCATGTATATTAGAGGGGCACTCATAGAGGCCTCGCCTCAGGATTTAAGTTGACTATATTTGTAACACCCCAAAATAAAACCTAGGAGTTTTAGGGGTATTTTAGGGATTTTAGCCTTATAGTGTTTGAAATTTTGTGACATGGTTTATTGGTAATGTTTTTTTACTATGGAAAGAAAAATAAATAAATTTTGAAAAATGAATTTTAAATACATTTAAGTTTTTAAAATAGGACTAATTTGTAAAAGAGTCAAAACTTAGAGTTTTTAAGAGACAATTTAACCAAAATTTCAAATTTACTCTATATCTTCCCCCACCTAGTTTATTTTCACATTACTTTTTTTCTCCCTCATTCTTGTGCCGTCCCTTGTTCTCCCTTGCTCTCCCATTCGATTTTTGATTTCCACACTCTAATCTTTTGATTCCTATTAACATCCAAGCCTTAAACTTCCCTAAAATTCCAAGAACACTCAAAACACCATAGTTTTCTCCATTGTCAAGCTTTCGGGTTTTTTGGGTTTTTGATCAAGCACTCAATTTTTTGTCAACTAAGGTAGTGAATCGACTATTAATTAGTTTAAAATGATATCTAGTCTTTTAAATGGATTTTTTCCCATTAAATCGCATGTTTTAAATAAAAGTCAAAAATTGGCTCGTTAATGGTGGACTTTGGGATTTTATGTAAAAACATGGTTTCAAAGTGTTTTTCAACTTTTCTTAACATGATTAGAAAGTTTCTAAACTTACCTTAAAGTTTCGTTAAAAATTTCTTGAGTTTTAATAAATTTTCATATAATAGCCAAAAACATGTCGAAAAAGTTGATACCATGAATTGAGTAGTTTTGTGTAGTTTAAAGGTTGGGAATTAGTTGTAGGTGAATTATAAGATGAAAAAAATTGGTTTTAGGTGAAAAGACTGAGTATAGACCAAGATATTTAGATTTAAAGTTTGCTATGTTAAAGGTTTCGATTACATGAGAACTTAGTTTAGGCTTTTTTTTTATTGCTTGTGGTGAGTCATTGGCTGATTTTTGAATGTATTATTGTGTGAATTTATTGCATTGAAGTTTTAGATTGGTTAGGACCATTTACAAGTTAGTAAAGGCTGGTTTGAGCTTTCGGCGAAAGCGTAATTGGTGAGTGTTTAGATTAACTGCTTATGGACATGATTCAATGTGGGAATTTAGTAGTAGCCTAAACCCCTAATCTAAATTCTGAGCGTAAGCTTTCTCATACCTATCTTATCTTGTGAGCTATGTGCTTATGTGTTTGTGAATATGTAAATTGAGATGAGATGCTATAACATGTGATATGTTGTTATGATAACTGTTGTGAAAGTGCAAATGTGTACATGTTATGTATATGTTAAATGTTAGTGCTAGTGTTTTGCTAAAAATGCAAATATGTAGTGATAGTGCACGGATAATCGATAAGTGATATGTATTTGATTTCAGATATTTTGGCCTTATGATCTTGAAACTATTGGATATAGTTGGCATGCCATGGGATTGTGAGTACTCACCTATATGTATAGTGATTTTGGGCGTTGAGGCCTTGATACATGTTGGAAGGATAAGGGAATGTGAGCCAAGCTCCATTCAACGGGAGATGTTAGGGAAAATAAGGAGAGTGTTAGCTTTATGCTTCACTTTTGGAACATGTTTGAATCTAGGAGTCTATGTGGTGTGTTGGAGATCCGTGTATCCAATGAGTAATTATAGAGCTCACTTTTATGTTTCATAGCTCAAGTGCCAATTTATCTATAAACATGTTTTTAAGTATTGTGATATATGCTTGAATGTTGTTTGATTATATGAGTATTGTGATATATGCTTGAATGTTATGTGATGAAATGTGTAATGTGATATATGTTTAAAAGTGAATATGATTACCATGTAAATGAGCTAGTAAATAATACACAAGTAAGTATAATATGACATTAGAGTTGGAACTATTGAGGTTGTAATATACGATTGTTTCGTTAATGCTTGATGAATTGTTTGTATGGTAGTTGTTCTAGGCATTCACTGAGCTTGTTAAGCTCACTCCTTTTAAACCCTTGTAGAGTAGTTAATTGTCAGTGTGAGCGATGTGGTTTTGAGGGGTGATTCCAAGCAAGTCCATTTCCCTGATTTCATAGGTGTTATTGTTATTTGTTTATGTTTTGGGAATAAGGCAATGTGGTCGACTTTTACTGATATTTGTCATGATGTTTTGGATGCTTCCATAGACTATATGCTCCTAAGTTTATGAGATACATTTCACATTATGTTGATTATAGCTCGAACTTACTTTCGATGTTTGAGACTGTTATTATGACCTTTTTGATGTTTATTTGATGATAATATGATAGCATGATGAATTGGTACAAGTTGGAATGACTTATATGCTTAAAAATGTTGCATTTTTCTGGTCTGAAGTAGAGGTATCGATATTCTTGTTGTGAAAATGATACCTCTGTGATTTTGAAATGTGCAGAAAGTCAGAATCGTAAATTGGTATCGATACCCTATCTCGAGGTAGTTTTATCAATACTTTTTCAATTGTACTGATATTTTATTGTGTTTTGATTTTAGGCGAGAAACAAAATGTTGATTTGGTACTGATTTTCCATACTGTATCAATATCGTGCAAGGAAAATATCATACCCATGTTCTAGTATCGATACCTACGTGATTGTATTTGAAATTTTGCTAAATTATCCTAATGCATGTTCAATTATTACTATAAGTTTATTTAAAGTATGTTTTGTAGGTTCAAACGATGATTGATATATGTTTGACTAAAAATTTATAAGATCACCGATAAAGAGGATGATTTCTTAATAATGTGACAATTTACTATGAGGATGACATGAGACGGTAGTATGGCATCTTGATATTCCAGCTTGACGGCTAGGCCGGGTATAGGGTGTTACAATATTCATTTTCGAATCTTAACCTAAAAATTGTAAATAGACATTGGAACCAAGGTTGTAAAAATTATTCACCAGTTTGTACGAGTTTTTAATAGTAGTTAGATTTTCAAACTTTAAGTTCTGAAAGTGTGTAATTAAATCAGAAACAAAAGAATCGATTAAGTCATTCAGGTTAATGTAGCATCTGTTACCCCAACCTGGCGATCGGGTCGGGTAAGGTGTTACACATTGGGCCTTCATAGTCGTGATGTCACTCACTGAGTGTCCCCAAAACACTTCAAAAATACTCTAAAACATCCTAAAATAACATCAAATCATATTTCATGGTTCGAAAGTATTTAAAAACATTTCTAAATCATATTTAAACATAATTCCAAGTGATAAACATGTTCAAACCAATTTATAATTCAAAAACTTGTCTTAACCTTTTAAAGAGGTTACAATAACATTTTATTTTACAAATCCAAACACTTATAAACACTTATGATAGTCTAAGTATCTATGTACATGCTAATAACCTATACAAATATCATTTAATAATTAAATAATAACCTTAAAAACTTAATTGGGTGATGCGATGGTCATGAATGAAGCTTCAAGCTTCTTGTACGAGGTCTTTTAGGTATGCATTTTAAACAACTAACACATGATCTTTAAAAGCCCAGTAAGTAGCCAAGGGAAGCCTACTTGTACTATTCCTTATGAATGTTGAGCCCTTTTAAGCATGTCATTAAGATTCATTTAAGCTAAATTGTAGTGTCACTAATCAATTCATTTAAATTAATCGAATTATGGGGCTCAACTTGCATTTTAATGATTCATTAGAAATAGCTTATGAAATGTTCGTATGGGGATTACTCTCCCTTATACTTCTTTAAACTGTTGTTTCTTAGCTTTTCAAAACATGAATATACATTTATTTCTCATTTATTGTGCTTATTTTATATTGGAGCCATCCATTTCATTTTCATTTCCTTAACTAGGACATACACTTTTATAGTACCTTATTAGTTTAAATTCTCATTTGCTTATTTGTTTATTTACCCTATTTTCATCCATTGCAGTTAGAAGACATTTTGTTCATGACCCTTAGTCTTGCTTTTAATCATCTATAGTCACATTTAAATTTTATTATCAACATTTGATCCATTTTCTCCCATAGTGAACTCTAGTAAAATTGACTTGGATAAACGGGACTCCTCGACCACACCAATGAGCACCGAAGTGCTAAACTGTAAAATAGCGTAGAACATCACTCCACCATACCAAAGAGCTCATAAGAGCATAAGCTACACCACACCAAGATGCACATAATTGCAAGGCCAGAAGGCAATATAAATGGCGTATAAGTGCAAAACCTCCAGCATAACTCCAACACGCTATAGCCCTAAATTAGCATGTCAACCATATCCTAACATTTCACTAAGTTTACTAGGGCACATTTCAATTATAATGACATATATCCGTCTAGGCCATTTACACATACATTTTTTTTGATAAAAAAGACCCGAGGGTCAACCTCAATTTATAGCATCATTTAAAACAATCTCATGAATTTTCGACGGATAATCCATTTTAAAATCCTTGGTTCAATAATTTGTTTTGGCCCAACTACAATGATAATCTACTACTTTATTATAGTAGTGTGGAGCCCAGTTAAAATTGAAATAATTAAAAGATTGGATTTGCCTCTGGATCTCCTGCATGCAATGGCCCAACATAGTCAAATAAAAGTTCCTTTTGTTGAAGCGATTAACAAGGCTGGCACAGTCTGACTCTAGCGCCAAATAATTCCAATTATTTGACCGGGCAACGTTTATGCTTTCTTCCATAGTCTGCAATTCGGCCCATTCAATTTGTATCTCCTTATTCACCCCACCCGCCTACCTCGAACAAAGCCATCAGAATTCCATGCAACCAGCTCGTAGCATGCTTTCTTGCCATGAACAGAGGCATCAAAGTTAATCTTAACCACCCCTGAGGCAGTTTCTGCCATACTTTCCTTGGTAACAACAGGTCCTCGAGCAGATTAAAAATTCGAAAATCCCTACTCAAAGCCGCCGCTCTCTCCCAGGTCACTTTTGCACCTTCCTCAACCCCCTTAAAGATACGATTATTTCTGCTATTCCAAACATTCTAGAGGACATAGATGAAGTCTGAGACCGCCTTATTATCCAACCCTCTTGCCACATCTTCAATCCAATCAATGCACCGAGAGTAATTCCTGACCAGAAACTTATTATTTAGCCCACCATACTCAAGCACTTGACGAGCCTTCAGACAGTCTTTCATCACGTGAATAAGGGTTTCCCTATCTTTGCCGCATCTCAGACAGGTATCGTTAAAACTGCTACGGAAGCTAGAGATTTTGTTGTACGTAAGGAAAATATTATGGCCTAGTGTCCAACAAAAAATACAGATTTTCGGTAGGGTCTTTAATTTCCAAATGATTCTCCAGAAGATCCTATGTGGGTCGAATCCTACCTGTTTAAGAATCAGCCACGAGTAAGCAGACTTTGAAGAAAACGCACCATGAGGGTTATGGAACCAAGTACGTCAGTCTTCAGGACCATTATGAAGGATGGGAATATTGCAAATTTGGTCCCTCAAATTTTCACCATAGATATCCAAGACCATTTTCTTGTCCCAGCCATCCTTGCTTTCGTTGAAGAAATCACAAACATTTTCCTCTTTGACCAGCCTTTTGTCAAGGCAAATGGAATTACCCGACAGGCCTTCAAAACCCTAGTTATCGTGCCACACTTTAATACTTTTGTTGTTAGCAACAGTCCAACCAAAGCCCTCATAAAGGCCTTAGCAGCCTTAGCTATACTCTGCCACGTGTATGAAGGCTTGTCCTTACTTTTAGGGTGGAAGACATCACCATCAGGAAATTACTTTGCACTTAAGACTTTATAGCACAGTGTATCCCTACAGTTGATGAGACGCCACACCTGTCTGCCAAAAAGAGCAACGTGGAATAGCTGGAACTCCCTAAAGCCAAGGCCACCCATACCTTTCGAGTAACACAACCAATCACAAGACAGCATGTTCTAGCCCCTTTTTCTCTTCCCACCTCCCCTCACCAAACACGACTTGTCATGGATTGAATCTCCTCAAGTACCCCCTTAGGAGCCATAAAGACCAAAAAAGCATAAGTAGGAATCGCTTGGATAATAGAATTAATAAAAATATCCTTGCCTCCATTTGACAATAGGCGTTTCGACCCGCTGTTGATTTTGCTCGCTATACGATCCAGAATATTCTGAAAAATGCTTGATCTTTTTTAGCAACTAGGATGGGAAGGCCAAGGTAGCCATCGAGTTTGTCCACCACTTTCATTTTTAGTAATCCCCCAAAAGTCACACATTGAGGCACTGTAGTGTTGGGGCTAAAATACACCATTGACTTTTCCAGATTAATGCTCTGGCCCGACATCCTTGTAAAATTGTCCAAGATTCTCATGAAAGCTTCCACTTCATTGCATTGGTTTCTGACAAACAAGAGAAAATCATCAGTAAAGAAAAGGTGGTTAATTCTAGGGCCATCCTCACTCGCATGGATACCCTTAATTTTATTGTTCCCTTGGGCATTAAGCAGCATGCGAGAAAAGACATCCATACAGAGAAGAAATAAGTAAGGGGATAGGGGGTCCCCTTCGCGAAGACCCCTTTTCGGAATAATGATATCAGTAAGGTTCATATTGCATTTGACTCAATACCGAACCGTACAAACACAATTCATGATTTTTTAACCCAATCTCTAGAGAAGCCCATTTTTATCATCACGTTTTCAAAGAAGCTCCATTCCACCTGGTCATATGCTTTGCTCATATCGAGCTTGATCACACAACCCTTGTTAGGGCCATTTTTAGAGCTACGAAGGTAGTGCATAAGTTAATGAGCAACAAGGACGTTGTCGTGGATCATCCGGCCGGGAGCGAAGGCGCTTTGATTTTGGATGATACAATGGGGAAGCACATTTTTTAGCCGATTAGCCAAGGTTTTGGAGATGATCTTATAGATGACCCTACACAAGCTTATCGGGAAAAAGTTTGTCATCTCACAGGGGTTCTTAATCTTAGGGATCATGACTAGTAAAGTATCATTAATGCACTCTATGTTCTTATTTCCTTTTAGGATATCCCGACACATCCTTAAAACATCACAACCCACAGTCAACCAATGCTCTTTGAAGAAGCTCCTAGACAACCCATCAATCCTCAGGGCTTTTCGGGGATCCATTTGCTTGACGGTCGCCATAATTTCATCATCGGTAAACTCACTGTTTAAATAACTATTCATGTTTTCGGTAATACACCCCGGAACAAAATACAGATCGACAGCCTCATTCGGCTATTATTCATCTTGTTCAAAATATCGGTATTCTTGTCAGTCCAAATGCGAGTAATAATATCCTTAGCCTCCTACTCCTTAGCCCAACAGACATTATACTTAAACTATGACCTGTAGTCGCTCCCTTTCTCCCCTGGCTTATTACCAAGCGTGTCACTAGAGTTACCCCTACTATGGTCGAGCATTGGTTGGAGGCCACTGAGTGGATTATGAACAACATCGATTGTACTCCTGAGTAAAAACTAAAGAGTGTAGTCTCTTTGCTTCGCAATAAGGCATATCAGTGGTGGTTGTCAGTTGAGGAGGGCACCCAACCGGATCATTTAAACTGGGACTATTTTAAGACTGCCTTCTAAGAGAAGTATGGTGGGGCGAGCTATGTTGATGCTCGTAGGCGTGAGTTCATGAATCTCACGCAAGGCTATAAATTTGTGGTCGAGTATGAGGTCGAGTTTCTGAGGTTGAGTTGCTATGCTCGAGGCATGGTGGCGTCTGAGTATGAGAAATGTGTCCATTTTGAGGTTAGTTTAAGGGACAGTTTGAGGGTTCTGATTGCTCTACAGATGGAGCGTGGGTTCGTTGTTCTAGTGGATAAGGTGTAGATTGCGGAAGAGGTTAATCCCGTGGAGTGCCAAAATAAAGACCGAGAGAGAGGCAAGAATAAGAGGGAATCGAAGCCCTCTAGTTCTATTCAGAGGCCTTAGAAACGAGCCCAAACTAATAGGCCTGTTAGAGTGGGGGTTCCTGTTGCTTTTGCTGGGATTCAGCTATGTGGTGGTTGTGGTAGGCGCCATCCAGGCAAATGTTGGAGGAGGATAGGGGCTTGTCTGAGGTGTAGGTCTTTGGAGCATCGGATTAGAGAGTGTCCACATCGTGCTGATTAGATACAAGTTCTAAGAATAAGTTCTGTACGGCCTTAGAAGGCAGTTCAGTACCCACTTAGAGGCCCTAGACTGGCTAGGGGTGGTAATGGTATGGGTCGAGGCAACCTGCACTAGTTTATGCTACTCAACGCCAAGAGGATAGAGACGCTTCTGATGTGATCACGAGTACATTCTTTATTTTTAATTTTCCATATACTGCTCTGATAGACATAGGCTCTACACATTCCTATGTAGCTAGTAGTGTTTTTGAAAACTTAGGGATTTCTGTAGAGTGTACTTCTAGTGAGATCATCGTACTGAGTCCGTTGGGGCAATCTGTTCGGGTTAGTAGACTTTATAGGAATGTTTTGTTGTAAGTACAATGGACTGTGTGTCGGGCAAATCTGATGGAGCTACTGTTTGGGGAGTTTAACTTAATTCTTGGTATGGGCTGGTTAATTGAGCATCGAGTTAGGTTGGATTGTGCGACTAAGAGGGTTCTGAGAACCGTGGATGATAAGGAAGTGGTGGTGATCAGTGAGCGTCGAGATTACTTGTCTAATGTGATCTCCGCTCTAATGGCTGAGAAGTTGGTTTGGAGAAGGTGTGAGACATATTTGGCCTACGTCAGTGTTTTAATTTCTAGGGGCTTTTCTGTCGGGGATATCAGTACAGTGAGGGAACTTTTGGATGTTTTTCTTGAAGAGTTGTCAGATTTACCTCCAAATTGGGAAGTTTAGTTCATCATTGAGCTTTTACCGGATATAGCTTCGGTGTCCATCATTTTATACTCTATGGCACCAAAGGAGCTTACAGAGCTTAAGGCTCAACTTCAAGATCTTCTGGATCGTGGTTTCATCCATCCTAGTGTGTCTCCATGGGGGGGCACCAGTTCTGTTTGTAAAGAAAAAGGATGGTACCATGAGGATGTGTATTGACTACCGATAATTGAATAAACTGACAATGAAGAATAAGTACCCATTTTTGAGGATCGACGACTTGTTTGATCAGTTTCGAGGGGCTTCAGTGTTCTCGAAAAGAGATTTCTGATCTGGGTATCATCAGCTTAGAGTTAAAGAGGTTGATATTCATAAGACGACATTTAGGACTCATTGTGGGCACTACGAGTTCCTAGTTATACCATTTGGTCTGATGAATGCTCTAGCTACATTCATGGATTTGATGAACCAAGTTTTTCAGCCGTGTCAAGATCAGTTCATCGTGGTTTTCATCGATGATATTCTGGTTTACTCTAAGACTGAGGATAAGTACGATGCGCATCTTAGAGTAGTGCTTTAGATACTCTGAGAGAAACAACTCTATGCTAAGTTTAGCTAGTGTGAGTTCTGGTTGCGAGAAGTAACTTTTCTGGGGCATGTGGTTTCTACTGAGGGGATTCAAGTTGATCCTAAAAAGATTGAGGCTGTGCTTGATTGGAAGCAACCTAAGAACGTATTTGAGATCCGCAGTTTTCTAGGTTTTGCGGGATATTATAGATGGTTTGTCGAGGGGTTTTCTCAGATTGTAGCTCCTTTGAGTAAACTTCTATGCAAGGGTGTTCCGTTCGTCTTTTCTGATGCACAAAAATTGAGCTTCAAGAAGCTCAAGTTTGTTCTGACTTAGGCTCCTATTCTGATACAGCCTGAATCTGGTAAGGAGTTTGTAGTGTATAGTGATTCATCGCACATCAGTTTGGGATGTGTACTGATGCAAGATGGTAAGGTTGTGGCTTATGCGTCCCATCGACTTAAGTGAAACGAGGGGAATTATTTGACGCATGATCTCGAGTAAGCTACTGTGGTTTTTGCGTTAAATATTTAGAGGCACTATCTGTATGGTGAGAGGTGTATCATCAACACCGATCATAAGAGCCTCAAGTAACTCATTACTCAGAAGGAGTTGAACCTTAGGTAGTGCCGATGGATTGAGCTACTTAAGAATTATGACTCTGCGATAGAGTATCGTCCTAGTAAGGCCAATGTGGTGGCCGATGCTCTCAATCGTAGAACGATGACTGATTTGCGAGCGATGTTCACTCGTCTTAGTTTGTTTGATGAAGGAGGTCTGTTAGCCAAGTTACAAGTGAAGCCAACTTGGATTGATCAAATTCGGGATAAGCAGTTAGGGAATGAGTCTTTGATTTTGCGGTTGTCAGGTTGAGGGTGGTAGTACATATAATTTTGGGTTGAATAGGGATAGAGTTCTGTGTTTTCGAGGTCAGGTTTGTATACCAAATGATTTTGATCTGAGGCATTTGATTCTGAGGGAGGGGCATAGTAGCCCTTATGTTATGCATCCTGAAGGTAATAAGTTGTATCAGGATCTCCATGAACTGTACTGGTGGTCGGGTTTGAAGTTTGAGGTTACAGATTTTGTTGCTCGTTATCTGACATGCCAGCAATTTAAGGCTGAGCACTAGTTGCCTTCGGGTTTGCTACAACCTGTTAAGATTCCTTTATGGAAATGAGAACGAGTGACGATGGACTTCGTTAGTAGGTTGCCCTTGTCGTCCATTAAGAATGGTTCTGTTTGGGTTATCGTGGATCCATTGACAGAGTTCGCCCAATTTATTCCAGTTCGGACAGATTATTCCCTGCAAAAGTTAGCAAAGCTCTATATCTCCGAAATTGTAAGACTGCATGGGGTACCGGTTTCGATAATTTCTGATAGGGATCCTCACTTCACTTCTCGATTCTAGAAGAAACTGCATGAGGCTCTGGGTTCGAGATTGGACTTTAGTACTGCGTTCCATCCTCAGACTGATGGTCAATCTGAGAGGGTAATTCAAATACTGGAGGATTGTTTTAGAGTTGTGCGATTGATTTTCGAGGTAGTTGGGAGGATTTTCTGCCGTTAGCTGTGTTCACCTACAATAACAATTTCCAGTCTAGCATCCAAATGGCACCTTACAAGGTTTTATATGGTCGTATGTGTCACACAGCGTTGTGTTGGACTAATTTGGGTAAGTGATAGATTTTATGTCCTGAGTTGGTTTCCGAGACTAAAGATAAGGTTAGACTGATTTGGGATCATCTGAAGGTTGCTTCTGATAGAAAAAAGTCTTATGCAGATCTAAAAAGGAGAGATATCAAGTATGTTGTGGGTGACTTCGTATAACTTAAGGTATATCCGTGGAAGAAAGTTCTGAGATTCGGTCGTAAGTGTAAGTTGAGCCCTAGGTTCATTGGGTCGTATCAGATTCTGAAGCGTGTGGGACTTGTCGCTTATCAGTTGGAGCTACATTCAAAGTTGGACCGTATCCATGATGTGTTTCATGTTTCGATGTTGAGGCGGTATCGGTCTGATCCATCTTACGTTGTCTCTGTTGAGGAGATCGAGGTTAGACCGGATTTGACTTTTGAGGTGGAGTCGATTCAGATTTTGGAGCGAGATATTAAGGTTCTGAGTAGGATGTCCATCCCGTTTGTAAGGTCCTGTGGTGAAATCATGGTATTGAGGAAGCCACGTGGGAACCTGCGGATTTGATACGTTAGCAGTATCCTCATCTGTTCGGATCAGGTAAATGTCGAGGCTGGAATTTCTTTTAGGGGTAGAGTTGTAATGCCTTGAATAATTTATCTCTATTTCTGTAAATACTTGACACAAATATGTATCTGCTTCAGTGGTTAAGTGTTCTGGGTGTGTGTGTGAGGTATTGGGTTCAAGTATCCCTTTTGGCAAATTTTGTTATTTTTCCTAATCCTAGCCTTATCCTTGTTGAGTGGGTTTATATAAAATTGTTTGTTAATCTTTACCAGAATGAGCCTGCTGGTTAGAGTGGTAAGAGGGTTAGTGTGTTGGAGGTCATGTGTTCGAATTCCTGCGTGAGCGTGGGTATTAATTTTTGCCTCAGTTGGCTGAGAGAGGTTGGATGGGATTAGGATTTTGAGTGAGTGGATAGTTGTGGTTGAGATGATAGTGGGGAGTTGGGATTTTTGGGGTTCTCTAATTTTATTATTAATTTTTAAAAATTTTAGTTTTCTCTGTCTTTCAGAAAACTTTTGACGTTGTTTTTCCCTTTTTCTCTGTATTTTTTTGTTAATTTAATGTTTGAATCTCAGTATTTCGACATTTCGATGCTTTTGTGCATTGATAAGTGGAGATAGAGTGCTTTGCTCGGGTTAGAGAGATTTTCTTTTAAATCCATTTTGAACGATGTTGATTTTCCATTGGTATTGAAATTGTGTTTTTGGCAGCAGCGAATCGTGAAGAACGGGACTCTCCTCTCATCGAATTGTAGTCAGAGTCGTTTGAGAATTTGGGTAGGCATTGTACACTCGAGTTTCACCGTTGTCAAATCTGTTAGTTCGGTTTAACAGTGATTTAAAACTAATTTTGGAAGTTGTTTTGTATCGATTTTAGGTGCTGGTTGGCTCGGGAGTGATTTTGTATCAATACCGTACTAGGTGTGTTCCCAAAACGCAAAAAATCAGGTTTCAAAAAAATTTGAGAAAGCATTCAGTCGACGCCACACGAGCAAGGCCAGTATGGGTGTGTGGGCCAAACGGGCGTGTGCGCCTACACGGGCATGTAGGCCCATATTCTAAATTTTTCCCTAGGGTCGCATGGGTCGTTCTGATCGACTGTGGGCTTACTATATGGCCGGTAAGGGCTAACCAAACCCTAAATTATGTGATCTGATATTCTGACAGTCTGCTCTGAGTAGGACACCATTATGCATGTCTGACTAGTCTGCTAAATATGTATGTTATCTGTATACAAGCATGTTAAGCATGATATTCTGTATCTGTATTCTATATTTATGATCAGGGTGGGAATCGTAAATGTGGAGGAAGCGTTCTGTATGACGACCCTTCACTTTTATTCTGGCAGCATGACTGCATATTATCTGTTATGTGTCGTATCGACACTATATGGTGTGTAGGGATGGGTGAGAGTTTTTAACCCCACATGGTGTGATGGGATGGTCGGAGTTGGTGTGTAGAGGATGGGGGTAGGACTCTGCATATCTGTTATGCTTATCTGATTCTATTATCTGTATCTGTAACAGACTTAAGTCCGATTCTATATATGACTGTATTTGAGATTTTTGTATGTATTACATGTCTATTTCTGTTGGGTTACACACCGAGTTTACGAAAACTCACATCTGTTTGTCTTTTTTGTTTAGGTAATCTACAGACTTAGGCGGATTGGTGCGACAGAGTCTCACGGTGACCACGAGTTCGTGAACTATTTTTAATATTGGTTTTTATTTATTTTTAGTATTATTTTTTCTGAGAGTTTTGTAATTTTTGGACTCTCTGGACTGTTTGCTTTTTATTCTGGTTTTCGATGTGTTTTAAACTTTATTGCGACGTTTGACTAAAATCACGATTTTATGAAAACAAATGTTTTTCCAAAAATACGAACTGTATTTCTAAAATATAAATAACTTCTAAAGCTTCCGCTGCAAACAATGTTTTGGCAAATGGATTAATTAAATTGCGCTTTTAGTAATACTTATAAAACTTGGATGATTTATCGAACAACTTTACAAAGCTTTATCGAAATAACTCTATTCTCAAAACCCTTCTTCGTAAAATTACCATATTCAACCATAATGTCTAGGCCAGGTTTGGGGTGTTACAACAATCTAAGTGGAGAAGATGATATCCTTAGCTTTGTTTTAGTTTATGTTTTTATTATTAAATTATGAATTTACCCTTAGTTAACTAACTTAAATTTCATCCCAACGTTATCCAAAATTGTCCACTAACTATACATATGTCATATTTACCATCTAGGTACATTAGTTTACATTTTCCTAGCCATTTAACGCATTTAACTAATAAAAACCCGCTTTTGCAACCCTTACAATTTTGTCCTTTTTGATTAACTAACTAACTAAACATTAAAATTTCTTAACCAAATTTTAATATGAACCTAATAAATACTCATAAACATTAAATAATTATTTAAACGCTGACTCACTTGTTGAAATCGTGGTACTAGAACCATTGTTTTTGACACTAAAAATAGGATGTTACACTATAAGTTTCTTTAAGTTTTGGTTTTAGAGGGTCATAAGAGGAAAAAATTGAAATCGGATTGAAAAATGGGGCTTAAATATAAAAGATATGATAGTTTCAGTTTTAGAGATTAAATTGAATAAAATATAAAAGTTTAGGGAAATTTTGTAAATTGTTAATTAAGGGGGTCATATGCATATATTTAGACATTATAAGGTATTTGGTGTTGATAATTGAATTAAATTATTATATAGATCAATCGGTGGATAAATGTAAAAAAGGAAAAACTGCAGAATAGTCTCTAGTGTTGTGTCTGTTGTCGTTTTTGGTGAGGTAAGTTTGTATGAGGTTCATTTCAATTAATAATTGTTTATTTTTGTGTTATATATATGTTCTTGTGTGATTTAGTTTTAATACATGATCAGTTTGATATTGAAGGACTAAATTGTGAAATAAACTTTAGTTGATATATATAAGTGAATATGTGAACGCAAATGGTGACATTAAATGTATATGAAGATGATAAAGGATTGCAATAGAACAAATATGAAATTAAGGCATGTGTGAAATTGGTGAATGATTAGGATACAAATGACACATTATTATGGTTTAAAATACAACAGGTACTTTGTACATGTGTTTAAATTGTATCAGGTACTATGAACTGGTGTTGGATACCTTACCGATGATTGAGATCCTGCATGTATTGCAGATTCTTCGCAACTCATGTGAGTAGGATTGAGTAAAGGTTAATGTCTCGGTTTACAACTTTAGTGAGCAAGGATATTTTACAGCTCATGTGAGCAATTCTATCGCAAGTATCCGAGGTTATTTTACTATAGTTCTCCAGGAAATAATAAATTATGTAATTGAATTGAAAAATAACTCATATGTTACTAATGTTATTCACGAATTTATCATGAATATTATGTTTACCAATAAACATGTTATGTTTATATGTGATGAAATACTAACCATTTCAGTTATGGAATTATTTGTGTATGGTTAAGGAATACCATATTTTGTGTGTTTATGTTCAATTCTTGAATTAGGGAATGTTGGGTAAGTTGTATTAAATTTTGTACGAACTTACTAAGCTTTGAGTAAGCTTACTTTTTTTTTGTTTCCTTTCTTATAGATTGTAAAAAATCGAGCATTCGGTTGGACCAAGTCGGACCTCACACTATTCACAAATCAATTCGATAGACTTTTGATAATTTTGGCATGATTACAAGTGTCATGTAAATAGTTATAAATGGTTATGTGTGTGTGTGTGTGAAGTTGAAACTTGAATTTGGTTATTCTTGATATGAACTTATTTGTAATGTATAAAAATGTTGGTGTTGATTTTTAGACTTGGTATTCTGGTTTCTATATGTTTTTAAATGTTAAAATGGTTGTAATTACTATGTAGGTATAAAAATGGTTGTTTGATATGCCCAAATGGTTGAATTGAATGGAATTTCGGTATATGGCCTGTATAAGGTTTTTAGGTGCATGTTTGAAGTGATATAAATGTGGAATTGGTATAAGTCTTGGGTGTGAATTTGGTAATAAACTTATGTATAATTGGTTTTGGTAATATGGCCATTTATAGGTGGCTATAACTTAGTGTTTTGATTGTTTATAGTGAACCTATATGGTTATAGTTTAAATTAACATGAAATGGGACTAATTATTAGAATTGATTATTGTTATTTGATGGTGCCATTGAGGCATATTGGTTAGGTGTTAGGGATGTTAATTTGTGGTATGCATTGGTAGGATTTTGTACTTTTTAAATAGGTCTCAAAGTTTTTAGAAGTGCATGCATAATCCAATTAGGTATTGATTTGGGTAGCTTACACTAAAAGACACAATTTTTTCTCTACATGGTTTGACACACGGCCATGTGTCACACATGGGCTAGTGATACGGTCGTGTGCTCTTTAGAAATTAGCATGTATATGTACCACATGATTCCTAATTGTCACATGGGTTGGCCACATGCTAGTGTGAGCTTTGTTGAATTGGTCATCTAATTTTCACATGGTTTTAGTTTCTTACACAACCCAGCAAGATGACCTTGTGATTTTTGATGAGTTTTTGCATTAAGGTCCATCGAACTTTAGTGAGTTACACGACCTGGATACACGGTCCTGCAACTCATTTTCCACAAAGTCACAACTTATCACACGACCTAGGTACACGACTGTGTGACCCTTATTTGCTAAATTTTCCATAACATTTGTTAAGTTTTCAATTAAATCCTTATTTGTTCCCGGATTAGTTGAAGAGCTTTTGTGAGCTCGTTTGAGACTTAGATTTATTTATAAATCATATTATGCTTGGGTTATGAAATGTTTTATTGTTTAATTGAATGTTTGAGGTCAAAATTGTATGTAATATGCTTTGTTAACTATTGTAGCATCCTATAGCTCGGGTCCTGCGACCAGACCAGGTGAGGGGTATTATAAAATCCATATTAATAAAGGCTTTATGAGTGTGATCATTTTTCACATGTAGGCACCATAGGTGCTTTCCATTTAAAAACACATTTCCACATCTAGGTAGGCCTTGTACACATGTCCATTCCATTTAATAGTTCTAATTTGTATAGAATCATGCTTTTATTGTTCTTTATCTTTCAAAACAAAATATTCTACTTGAGTAGTAGCCGCTAAATTATATATTTTTCTATCCAAAAGAAAAATGAAATCAAGATCCATTGATGTTTTAGAAATGAGACTCTTGAAACTTTCAAAAAAAAAAAGTTCCTAACTGTATGCTCTTGTACACACATGCCAACAAAATTTTAAAGACATGACAAAGCTACTGCCAAACAGCTATGACCTCTCTTTACTCAAAAATATTTTTCTCCTATTTTCTAATTTGGATGAATTCGTCATTTGTGTCATTAGAAACTAGACTCAATAAGCTTTTTGAACATATAAAGCTCATCCTTTAATTCATTTTATGTAAAGTTTAATGATTTTTTTAAAAAAATGGGATGCTATTGTAATATCCTGTTTTTTAGTGGTGTCAGAAATAGTGGTTTCGGAACCACAAATCTGACAAGTGAGTTCATTAAGGAAAGTGACTAAATTGTAACAACTGTAAAAACTTGATTTTCGTTGAATTTTGTTGTCTAGTTACTTAAATAAATTTTATTAAGGGATTTATGTGGTAATTTAGCCACTTTCATAAATTTTGGATGGTGAATGCATGTTTTGCTAATTATATTATAATTTTATTTTAAAATTTAAATTAAATAAATGTTAGTTTAATAAAAAAAGGAAGGGTCATGTTCCCCATTTTGTTTTCTTCCACCTGAAACCATAAAAGAACAAGAAGCCACAGCCATTTTCTTGAAGCATAATCGGCCATTGCATGTGAGTACTCTTTAAGTTTATTTTTAGTGATTTTTATGTTGTTGTGATCATTGTAGCTTGATCTAGCTAACACAGGGGTTAATTCATAAACCTGTTAAATGTTTTGAAATGTGCCATTGTTGAGTTTGAGGTGTTTTTGAAGTTTTATGGTAGAATTATAAGCTTGATAGCTAAATAAGACTATTTTTAAAGTACTTTTTTGTGATTTTAATGTTTAAGGACTAAAATTTTAAAATAATAGAATTTTATGAAATTATTGTAAAATTGTGAAATATATAGGCTATGCAAGGACTATAAGAAACTCAACTAGCATGGTTGTGGGTTATATTGTGTTTAATTTGAAAGATTCGGATTTAAGGGCTAAATTGCACAAAGGGTAAAATTTTAGGGCAAGTTTGTAAAATGATAACAAAAGGGCTTACATGTATAAGCTTAATTATTTAAGTTGTTTTAAATGGTTCATTGAATTAAAATTATTATTTAGATCAAGAAACGAATCAATCGGAATATAATCGAGGAAAAGGAAAGTCAGTGAAGTAAACATTTGTGTCGCGTTCGTAGCCATTTTTGTTTAGGTAAGTTTGTAAATTGGTTAAACTAATTAGTTGCTAATTTTTTGATCTAATATCTAATTATATATGTTGTGATTGAGTTCAATTAGTTGTTACATGGTAAGGGATGAAATAGGCTAAGTTGCAATGTTAATTAAATTATAGGTTATGTTAGAAAATGAGAAACTACATGGATGAATTCTCGTGATGAAGTATTGTGTATATGACTAAATGCTATAGATATGAAACATGGCCTGTATAAACCTCGTAATGATTAAGTTACAAATGACAAGTCATTAGGGTATTTACAATTTTGGATGCTAATCCTGGATGTCCTACCGATGACTAAGGTCCTGCATTTGTTGCAGATTCTACATAGCTCGTGTTAGAGCATCTTGTAGCCTAACATCCCGACCCACATCTTGTGTGAGCATTTACCATCACAGCTTGTGTGAGCATTGTTCCCGCATACCCAACACTATTTCATTATGGTTCGTCGAGTGAAAAATGAGTAAATGGAAATGGTAGTATAAAATGGATATATGGAATGTTTATACGGAAAGAAATAAATGAAATGGTTATATGAAGTGTTTATATGAAATATTTATATGAATATAAATATGTGAAAAGGGACATTTGAAATGAGTACTTGAAATAAAAATGTTAAATGTTAAACGAATATGTGATGGTTGGTTTATGTACCAAATGTGTTTTTAGGTATATGTTTGATAACATGATAATGTTACATGTTTTATGTATGACCTCACTAACCTTGTGAGACTTGTGATGTGTATACGTAATTAATGAACTCATGACTAGGATATTGAAATATCTTGTAAAATGTTTAAATTACATCATTTACGCTAAGTTAAAGTTAAAGTTCATTACGGACTTACTAAGCTTTTCACAAGCTTACCTCATTTTATTTCTTCTTCTTTTTAGATCATCGGATTCGAGTTGTTGGTTGGATTGCTTTTGGAGATCGCACTATCTATAAACACTTTTGGTATTTTTATACTTAATTTGACTAGGTTATAAGTGGCATGTAGATAAGATTTTGGTATAAATATATGTGTAAGTATCTGGGTATGTTTTAAGCCTTTTGGTATATGAACCAATATATAAGTAGTAAGTTTTAATGGTTCAGTATAAATGGTTGATTATGACGTATGTTATTTGGGACTTATTTGATGATTGAACAAGGTTGACATATTGAGTTTGTTTTGCATTGGATAGTTGTTGTTTCATCCTTGATTATGAAATGTTGTGGTTGTATTTTCTTGGCACTTCTGGTATATCTTGACCATATGTTCATATGAGAATATTGAGCTATGTTTGGTAAGTTGGTTGTGAATGAAATAGATGGAATGGTTTGTTTGATAAGCTTATGAATTCAGAATTGTGAATGTTAAATGTGAATTAGTTTGGTGTTTGAATTATGATGCCATTGAGGGCATATTGGTTAAACACTTAGGTTGAATATTAATTGATATGCTTTGACATGTTTTGGTGTGTTTTGAATAGGTATAAATGGATGTAAATGGTATGGCTTGCCACCTAAGAGATGGTAATTGAAATGGCTTGGTTCTGAATTTATTTTAGCTGCACAAGGTTTAGGACACGATCTACCACACAACCATGTGGCCTATTTGATTTTTGGTGCGTGATTGCAACACGGTCTCTGAGAGTTATTGTAACACCCCAAACCCGGCCTAGACGTTATGGTCGAATCTGGTGATGTCATTTGGAAAGGGATTTGAAGACAAGATTGTCTAGTTTAAAAACCGTTATAGTAAGTTAGCTTTTATTTAATTCAAAAAAAAGAAAACTAGTTGATTTGCTTTAATACTCGTCTGTTAGCGGAAGCTTTTGTAACAAATTAATTTAACGAAAATAGTTTCTATTTACGAAAACCTTTAGTTTTTAGAAAAAAAGCAGTGTTTTGTGGAGTTGCAGTTTCAAAAAAAATCTATAAAAAATAGTATAAAGTCCCAAATTTAAAGCCAACCAATCCATAGTCCAAAATATATGTAAAAAACCCCAAATAAGTAATAAATTCTAAGCATTAACGGAAAACAATCTAAAATTCACGTGTGGCCACCGTCGAGTCCTCCACTGCACCGACCCGTCAAGTCTAGGGATTACCTGTACAAAGTAAATAAAGAAATGGTGAGTTTTCACAAACTCAATGTGTAATTCCCACAAAAATCATGCATACAGATAATCAACAGAATTCAGTTAGATACAGTCTGGGGCTCGTGCCCATCACATAATCAGTTTGGGACTTAGCCCATTCAGATACAAACTCAGAAATACATTAGGGACTTGGCCAATATCAGATATAGAATCCAGACACAGTAAATAAGAATCCTACCCACCAGTCTCTACACACCATCTCCGTCCAACCCTACACACTATGTGGGGATTAAATTATCCCACCCATCCCTACACACCATGTTGTACCGAACTGCAACACATAATAAGAAGGTTGCAGCTGAGCTGCCAGATAATAGGCTTAATAGCCTTTCAGACACTTCCTCCAAATATCATCAACCCACCCCGATGCAATGCAACATAAAAAATATGTCATGCCATTATGCAATTAATAGTACATACATTCAGATATCATAAGTCATGCTCGGTATAGAAATCAGATAGACAAATCACACATATATGATGTTTCCATTTGTTTCTATTGGATGTAGACTCATTAATAATTTAAACATGTAAATTTTAACCCCTAATTATTTTTCTCCAATTTTTTGATGATTTTCCAAATATAGAATAGGGGAAACCGAATTCATTCTGACATTGTCTCACAAAACTTATTATATCTCACGATTTACAATTCCAGCTTACACTGTTTCTTCTATGAGAAACTAGACTCAATAAACTTTAATACCATATTTTATTCATTCTCTAATTTGATTTCCACAATTTATGGTGATTTTTCAAAGTTAACCTACTGTTGCTGTCCAAACAGCAAGCAATTTCAACTTTTCGCCGAATCCCTTTTTTTTTTGTTTCGGGTACACACCTGATTTTGTTCGATGCTAAAACAGTCCTCGAGCACTTCAAATTCTATAATCAAGATACTCAACATCAATTTAATGGATTTACAAGGGAATTGACAACCAAGAACGAATAGAAACCCAACTTACCACCAATGATAACCCTCCGTTTAACTATTGTTAAGACGAGAACACCAAATTCACCAGTCTGAGCCTCCCCCTACGCCCAAATAGCAGTTTTTTTAAGGAAAAAGTCAAAGAATTTCGGCAAGAAGAGAGGGAGAAGAATAGACGACAAACTTTTTTTGGAAAAGAGAGTCAAAATTCAGTGCTGGGAAAAAATAAAATAAAATCCTAATAACCCCCAAAATCCCTTAATCTTATCCCCTAATTCCCACTACAAATCCACTACTCAGAATCCCCCTATTACACAACTCTATCCCGAAATCTGAGCAAAAAAAATAATACCCTTTCCTACGTAGGGATTCGAACACAATACCTCCACCATAGTAACACACCATTTAACCACCAAGCCAGCAGGCCAATTCTGATGTAATTTACCCAACAATCAAATAAAAGCCAACTGAACAAGAGTAAGGCCTGATGCATTCAAAATACCAAAATTTGCCAAAGCGAAGGCTTGAACTTGGGGCCTCCCAAACACTCCCAGAACACATAACCACTAAAGCTAAAAGATATTTGTGTCATATTTTTATAATAACGAAATTAGAAATTTTGGGGCGTTACAACTCTACCCCTCTAAAAGAAAATTTCGTCCTCGAAATTTTTCCTGATCAGAACAGATGAGGATATTGTTGACGCATAACATTCTCAGGCTCTCACTTGGCCTCCTCAGTGCTATGATTACGCCACAAAACCTTTACTAAGGGAATAGACTTTTTCTTAATGACCTTTACATCACGCTCCAGAATCTGAACCGGCTCTTCCTCGAAGGTCAAGTATGGCCTGACCTCAATCTCCTCAATAGAAACAACATGCGTGGGATCAGAGTGGTAGCACCTCAACATCGAGACGTGAAAAACATCATGAATACGGTCCAAATCTGGAGGTAACTCCAACTGATAAGCGACAGGTCTCACACATTTCAGAATACGGTAAGGTTCAATAAATCGAGGGCTTAGCTTGCCCTTGCGACCGAACCTCAGAACCTTTTTCCATGGCAAGACCTTGAGAAAAACTAAGTCCCACATAGAATACTTGATCTCACGCTACTTGAAATCCGCATACGATTTTTGCTGATCAGAAGCCGCTTTCAAACGATCCCGAATCAATCTAACCTTATCCTCTATCTAAGAGACCAACATAGTACCCAGAACACGTCGCTCGCCAACTCAGTCCAACATAAAATAGTGGGACACTTACAACCGTATAGTGCCTCGTAAAGTGCCATCTGGATGCTAGACTGGAAGCTATTATTGTATGCAAACTCCGCTAACGGTAAGTACTCCTCCCAACTGCCTCAAAAATCAATAACACAACTCTTCAACATGTCCCCCAGTATCTGAATCGTCCTCTTCGACTAACCATTTGTCTGAGGATGCAAAGCAGTATTGAAGTTTAATCTTGAACATAGCCTTATGAAGCTTCTTCTAGAACCGAGACGTGAAACGAGGATCCCAATCGGAAATGATCAAGATAGGTACCCCATGCGGTCTCACTATTTCTGATATGTAGAGCTTAGCTAATTTCTGAAGAGAAAAGTTTGTCCTTACCGAGATGAAGTGAGCAGACTTAGTCAATCGATCCATGATGACATAGACAGAATCCTTCTTAGTGGGAGTTAAAGGCAACCCACTAATGAAGTCCATCGTTACTTGCTCCCATTTCCATAACGGTATCTTAACCAGCTACAACAAACTCGAAGGTAATTGATGCTCAGCCTTAACCTGATGACAAGTCAAACAACGAGTAACAAAGTCGATAACCTCATGCTTCAACCCTGGCCACCAGTACAAGTCCCGAAGATTTCGATACATCTTGTTCCCGCTGGGATGCATAGTATTGGGACTACCATGCGCCTCTCTCAGAATCGACTGCCTTAAATCCTCGTCATTCGATACACAAATCCAACCGCAGAAACAAAGTACCCCATCACTGTTTATCCCAAAATCAGTAGTGCCACTTTCTCAACCTAACCAAAACGCAACCTGAGAGACTTATCCCCCAACTGTTTACCTTGAATTTATTGAATCCATGTTGATTTGACCTAAAGTTCTGCCAACAGACTTCCACCATCGAATAGACTAAGTCAAGCGAACATCACTCTCAAATCGGTCATAGCCTTACGACTCAATGCATTGGCCACCACATTGGCCTTCCTGGGATGGTACTCAATGGTACAATCATAATCCTTAAGCAACTCAACCCATCCACGCTGCCTAAGATTTAACTCCTTTTAAGTGAGGAGATACTTGAGGCTCTTATGATCAGTGTAGATAATACACTTCTCACCGTACAGGTAATGCCTCTAGATTTTCAATGCAAAGACTACGGCGGACAACTCTAAATTGTGCGTTAGATAGTTTTCCTCGTGTGTCTTAAGCTAACGAGACGTATATGCAACCATCTTGCCATCCTGCATCAACACACATCCCAAACTGACATGTGGTGCATCATTATAAACCGTGAACTCCTTTCCAGGTTCAGGCTATACCAAAACAGGAGCCTCAGTCAGTACAGTCTTAAACTTCTTAAAGCTCTCTTGCTGTGCATTAGTCCAGTCAAATGGTACACCTTTACGTAACAACTTAGTCAAGGATGCTGTGATCAGTGAAAATCCTTCCACAAATCATCGGTAATAACCTGCCAGCCCCAAAAAGCTTGGATCTCAAACCCATTCTTAGGCTGCTTCCAGTCCAATACAGCCCCAATTTTTCAAGGATCAACTCGAATCCCCTCAGCAGACACCACATGACCCAGAAATGTTACTTCACATAGCAGAACTCGCACTTGCTGAATTTAGCATAAAGTTGCTTTTCCCTCAAAATCTGAAGAACAATCCTAAGGTGCTCGTCATGCTCATCCTCAGTCCTTGAATAAACCAATATGTCATTGATGAAAACCACTACAAACCAATCCAAGTAGGGCTAAAACACTCGGTTCGTTAGATCTATGAAAGCTGTCAGTGCATTAGTCAATCCAAATAGCATATCTAGGAATTCGTAGTGACCATGACAAGTCCTAAATGTCGTCTTATGCATATCAGCCTACTTAACCCTCAACTGATGATACCTAGAATGCAAGTCAATTTTGGAGAACACAGACACCCCTCGGAACTGGTCAAACAAATCATTAATCCTCAGAAGTAGATAGTTGTTCTTATTTAGTTTTCGGTAGTCGATACACATCCTCATGGGTTCATCCTTTTTATTAACAAACAGTATTGGTGCTCCCACGATCCAATAACTCATGAATTTGAGCCTTGAGCTCTATAAGCTCCTTCGGTGCCATTCGATAGGGAGCGATAGACACCGGAGCTGTACCAGGGAGAAGCTCAATCCCAAACTCCACTTTCTGATTCGGAGGTAAACCCGGTAGCTCTTCAGGAAAGACGTCAGAAAAATCCGTCATAGTTCTGATGTCCTTAACAGTAGAGTCCCCAGAGGGGAAAACACTTACGTAGACCAAATACGCCTCACATCCCTTGCGAACCAGTGTCTCAGCTACTAGTGCAGAGATCACGTTAGCCAAGTAATTCTTACGTTCCCCAATCACAACTGCTTCATTACCCCCTTTAGTTCTCAATATGACCCTTTTAGTCGCACAGTCCAAACTGACACGATGCTTGACCAACCAGTCCATCCCTAATATCATATCAAACTCCCCAAATGGAAGCTCCATCAAATCAGCCAAAAATAGCGTCCCTTGAACCTCTAATGGAACATCCCTGTACAGTTTGCTAACTCTAACGAATTGCCCCAGCGGGCTCAGCACAGTCACCTCACTAGAAGTACTCTCAACCGGAATCCCTAGGTTTTTGGAAACGGAATAGGCAACATAAGAATGCATAGATCCTATATCTGTCAACGCAGTGTAAGACACATAAAAAATAAGAAACGTACGTCATGACGTTTGGAGCATCTCTATCCTCTTAGTGACAAATAGCATAAATTAGGGTTGCTTGTCTCACGTTATCCTGTCCAGCACGTCTACCTAGTGCTCTTTACCCACGACCCATACCATTACCACACTAGCCTGACGACAGCCCCTAGGTGGCTGCTGAACTACCTTCGATGGCTGTGTAGTACCAAAACATGCAGCTTGTACCTGATCAGCCCTCAGCGGACACTCTCGAACACGGTGCTCAGTAGACCCACATCTGAAACAGGCCCCAGTTGTCCTCCAACATTTGCCCAGATGGCGTCTTCCATAATGCCCACAAAGCGTGATCCCAGCAGGAGCAACAGGGGCCCCAACTTTAACTGGCCCACCAGATCTAACCTTTTTCTTAGGTCTCATCGCAAAACTCGAAGGATCTGAATCCCTCTTATTCTTGCTTCTCTCCTTATCCTAGTTTTGGCGCTCAGCGCGCTTCACCTTCTCGGCGATCTTCTCATTCTCTACCAGTGCTGAAAAGTCACGCTTCCTCTGCATAGTTATCAGAACTCTCAAAATGTCCCTGATTCCATCCTCGAAGGGGACACAATGCTCATATTCAATTGCCACCATGGCTCGCGCATAGCGGCTCAATCTCAGAAACTTGGCCTCATACTCGGCCATTGAACGATCCCCTTGTGTGAGATTCAGAAACCCACATCTTCTAGCAACAATGTAGCTTTGACCCACATATTTACCTTGAAAAGAAGACTTCTAGAAATCCAAAGTCAGTCGTTCGGGCTGAGTGCCCTCCTTAACGGTCAGCCACCATTGGTATGCTTCATCGCGAAGCAAGGAAATAGCCCCTTTCATTTTCTGTTTAGGGCTAAAGTCCAGATCGTCCATGATTCTTTCCGTGGCCTCCATCCAGTACTCGGCCATGCTAGAGGCGACTCTAGTGGCACCCCTGAGTAGCATAGCGCCATTGGACCAGAGTCGATCCGTAGCCGACCCTCGACCCTCAGATCTAGTGTTGGATCCAGTGACCCTCTCTAATATCCTCAGCATAGCCTGGGACAAGACGTCATCCTTGGTCATGCGATCATGAGACCCAGTCTCTGTAGCAGGTGAAATCGGTGTCTCGCTCGTATCCAGATTCGGTATGCTGCCTAATGATGAGGACTCAGCTCGAGCCCCTCTACGGCCTCTACCTCGGCCTCTAGGACCCTGTTCGCGGATACCTCGTGCACTCATCGTAGAATTCGTAGCTTATCTATGTTAACAGTTTTATGAATCAGTTACAGTTTCGATATCTGTTGGTAGATATTTTATGCAAAACAATATCAGAAGTTTAGAGTTCGTTATCACGAATCGTAGTCTTACTACTGTTTTCAACTTCGCTACTGTTTTCAGTATACACTATCTACAGTGTTCTCAATACAATGTACTACCTATAGTAGTTTTAGAATATGCTACTCATATTTTGAAAAACTTATCAAAGTTTTCAGAACACTTACAGAATCGGCGCCGGAGAATAGGTGCACCTTATACTCAGTCAAAAATATTTCAAACCATTTAAAAAAATTATCTCTTTAAAACCAAGTTTTAAAATCCAAATTCACAATCGAGTTTTGTAACCTGGCTCTTATACCACTAAATGTAACACCCCAAATCTGACCTAGGCATTATGGCTAAATCTGGCGATGTCACATGGAAAGGGATTTGAAGACAAGATTGTCGAGTTTAAAACCGTTATAGTAAGTTAGCTTTTATTTAATTTGAAAAAAACTAGTTGATTTGCTTTAAAACTTGTCTCTTAGTGGAAGCTTTAGTAACATATTAATTTAGGGAAAATCATTTCTATTTACGAAAAACCTAAGTTTTTAGAAAAAATCGTGTTTTGTGGAGTTGTAGATTTAAAAAAAACCATAAAAATAGTATAAAGTCCCAAATTTAAAGCCAACCAGCCCATAGTTTAGAATATACATCAAAAACCCCAAATAAGTAATAAATTATAGGCATTAAAGGAAAATAATCTAAAATTTACGTGTGGCCACCGTCGAGTCCTCCACTGTACCGACCTATCAAGTCTAGGGATTACCTGTACAGATTAAACAGAGAAAGGGTGAGTTTTCGCAAACTCAGTATGTAATCCCCACTGAAATTATGCATACAGATAATCAACAGAATTCAGTTAGATACAGTCTAGGGCCGTGCCCATCACAGAATCGTATGAGCCTTAGCCCATTCAGATACAGTCTCAGAAATTCATTAGGGCCTTGGCCCATATCAGATACAAAATGCAGATACAACAAATCAGAATCCTACCCACGAGCCTCTACACACCATCTCCGTCCAACCCTACCCACCTATCCCTACACATCATGCTGTCCCCAAATGTGGCACATAATCAAAAGGTTGCAGCTGAGCTGCGAGATAACAGGCTTAATTGCCTTTCAAACACTTCTTCCAAATATTATCAACCCACCCCGATGCAATGCAACATACAAAATATGTCATGCCATTATGCAATTAATAGTACATACATTCAGATATCATAAGTCATGCTCAGTATAGAAATCAGACAGGCAGATCACACATATAGAGGTCTAAGTAAAGCTTACCGACCCTGCAGTACGTCTACAGTGGACTTGGGTGACCCGTGCAACCTTATAGAACTTTTCAGAAAAATGGGCTCACATTCCCATGTGGCCCACTCAGCCAAATTGGCCTTGGCCACATGATCCATTTTTAATGTAACCCATGCTAGTTAATTATTCATATATGTTTTCACTATTTACTTATATGTTCCTTCAAAGCGGTCTACTTGAGTCATTGTTACTAAATTATTTATATCTTGAGCTAAAAAATTTTGAATTAATATCCACTTGATGTGTTTGAAAATAGACTCAAATATCTTTCTACCATAAAATTTTCAACTTTTTTGGCTTAGCCAATAAGTACATTAAAATCTTCAAACTTACCCTTGTTCTGCTGTCTAACACCTTAGTCGCTTCTTTGCTAAAAATTAATTATCTCTTAGTAAAAAATTTTAATGATGTTTCAATTTATTTTTATTGAAAATAGACTCATTAATAATTTAAACATGTAAATTTTAACTCCTAATTATTTTTCTCCAATTTTTGATGATTTTCCAAAGATAGAATAGGGGAAACCGAATTCATTCTGATATTGTTTCACAAAACTTATTATATCTCACGATTTACAATTCTATTATTTACACTGTTTCTTCTATGAGAAACTAAACTCAATATGCTTTAATTTCATATGTTATTCATCCTCTAATTCGATTTCCACAATTTTTGACGATTTTTCAAAGTTAGCCTACTGTTGCTATCCAAATAGCAAGTAATTTCGGCTTTTCGCCGAATCCCTTTTTTTTTCTTTTCAGGTACACACCTGGTTTTGTTTGGTGCTAAAACAGTCTTTGAACACTCCAAAGCCTATAATCAAGATACTCAACATTAATTTAATTGATTTACAAGCGAATTTCCAACCAAGAACGAACAGAAACCCAACTTACCACCAACGATAACCCTCCGTTGAACTATTGTTAAGATGAGAACACCGAATTCACCTGTCTGAGCCTTTCCCTACACCTAAATAGTAGAGAAAAAACATTACCACTTCAGTCATTAAGAGGTTCATGATAGAAACGAAGAGAAACACTTACCAAAACTAAGCAAGCACTAACCGCGTGCGAAAATGAAGGAAAATAAATGGATTAGGGAAAAATCAAGAAGAAGAAAAAGAAGAGAAAGATGGAAAAACTCAAAGAATTTTGGCAAGAGGGGAGGGAGATGAATAGACCGCATTTTTTTTTGGACAATAGAGTCAAAATTTGGTTATGGAAAAAAAAATCCTGATAGCCCCCAAAATCCCTTAATCTTCTCCCCAAATTCCCACTACAAATCCACTACTCAAAATCCCCCTATTACACAACTCTATCCTGAAATATGAGCAAAAAAAAATAATACCCTTTCCTACATAGGGATTCGAACACAAGACCTCCACCATAATAACACACCTTTTAACCACCAAGCCAACAGACCCATTCTGATGTAATTTACCCAACAATCAAATAAAAGCATACTGAACAAGAGTAAGGCCTAATTCATTCAAAATACTGAACAAGATATTTGTGTCATATTTAGATCAAGAAATGAATCAACCGAACAATAATCGTGGAAAAGGAAAGTTAGTGAAGTAAACATTGGTGTCGCGTTCGTAGCCATTTTTGTTTAGGTAAGTTCGTAAATTGGTTAAAATAATTATATATGTTGTGATTGAGTTCAACTACTTGTTATATGGTAAGGGATGAAATAGGCTAAGTTGCAATGTTAATTAAATTATAGGTTATGTTTGAAAAAGGGAAACTAAATGGATGAATTCTCGTGATGAAATATTGTGTATATGACTAAATGCTATAGATATGAAACATGGCCTGTATAAACCTCGTAATGCTTAAGATACAATTGACAAGTCATTAGGGTATTTACAGTTTTGGGTTCTAATCTTGGATGTCCTATCGATGACTAAGGTCCTGCATTTTTGGCAGATTCTACATAGCTTGTGTGAGAGCATCTTGTATCCTAACATCCTGACCCACATCTTGTATGGTGTTTATTTTTACTGACATGGTTGAGAAATATATGGAAGTTTTTATGGATGATTTTTCAGTATTCGGATATACATATGATGATTGCCTAGCCAATCTAGCCAAGGTACTAAGGCGATACGAAGAAACAAACCTCTTACTTAACTGGGAAAACTGCCATTTCATGGTACAAGAAGGTATTGTTCTAGGGCATCATATAACAAGGCATGGAATCGAGGTAGATAAAGCAAAGGTAGATGTTATTGAGAAACTCCCACCTCCAATATCTGTAAAGGGTGTTAGGAGCTTTTTGGGCCACACCAGTTTCTATTGAAGATTCATTAAGGACTTCTCCAAAGTTGCTAAACCCTTATGCAAATTATTGGAGAAGGACACAACATTTAAATTTGTTGAGGAGTGCTTAAGAGCTTTCAATGATTTGAAGAGTCGGTTAGTCTCGGCACCACTAATAGTCACACCAGACTGGGATTTGCCATTTGAATTGATGTGTGACGCAAGTGACTTCGTGATCGTAGCTGTCATGGGTCAGCGAAGGAATAAAGTTTTTCATCTCATCTACTATGCGAGTCAGACTCTGACAAAAGCTCAACTGAATTAAATAGTAACAGAAAAAGAGTTACTTGCTATTTTGACAAGTTTCGATCTTATCTTATAGGTACCAAAGTGACTGTTTATACGGACTGCTCGACAATTAAGTATTTACTTGCCAAGAAAGACGCTAAGCCGAAACTGATCTGATGGGTACTTCTACTTCAAAAGTTTGATCTAGAAAGTCAAGATCGAAAGGGAGTGGAAAACCAAGTAGTAGACCACTTGTCCAGATTGGAGCCGAAAAAAGGGAATTCTCCTCTTATACCAATTCGAGAGACGTTTCTAGATGAACACATACTGAAGGTAAATCATGTCCATAATACCCTCTGGTCTGCTGATATTGCTAACTTTTTAGCTTGTGGTTTGATGTCGATTGATAAGATGTATCATCAAAAGAAAAAGTTTCTTCACGATGTGAAGTAGTATTTTTGGGAAGAACCATATTTGTTTAAAAATTGTGCAGATCAAATGATCAGGAGATGAGTGGTAGAAGATGAAGTACATAAGATTTTATACCATTGTCACTCAGCGTCGAGTGGGTGACACTTCGGAGGTACACATACTGCAACCAAGGTATTGCAAGCGAGATTCTTTTGGCCAACACTTCTCAAAGATGCATATGCTTACGTAAAGAGTTGTGATCGATGTCAAAGGGTCGAAAATGTCACTAACAGAAATGAGATGCCTTGAACAAACATCATCGAGGTAGAATTATTCGATGTTTAGGGTATTGACTTTCTCGGTCCTTTCCCTCCATCTTTTGGTCACAAGTACATATTAGTAGTAGTAGACTATGTGTCTAAGTGGGTTAAGGCAGAGGCATATCCGATAAACGATGATAAGGTTGTAATGAATTTTTTTCAGAAATATGTGGTCACAAGGTTTGGAACCCCAAGAGCCATCATCAGTGATGAAGGGTCCCATTTTGTGAACAAGTGGTTGAAATGGTTATTAGATAAACATGGAGTGAAACACAAGGTCGCTACAACTTACCATCTGCAGATGAATGAGTAAGTTGAACTGGCAAACAAGGAGATCAAAGACATACTTGAGAAGGTAGTTTGCCCGAACTGACGAGATTGGTCCAAAAGACTAGATGATGCTTTATAGGCTTACAGGATCGCATACAAGACACCTTTAGGGATGTCACCCTATAGGTTAGTCTTTGGGAAAGCCTGCCATCTACCCTTGGAGTTAGAACACAAAGGTTACTGGGCTCTCCAACGACTTAACTTGGATCTTAAAAGTGCCAAAGAGAAACGGATGCTTCAACTTAACGAGTTAGAAGAATTCTGAATGTATTCATACGAGAATGCCAAATTACTTAAGGAGAGACTCAAGAAATTGCATGACAAGCACATTCGAGTTCGAGAATTTGAAGCAGGTCAGCAAGTCATGTTATTCAATTCTAGATTAAGGTTCTTTATAGGTAAGTTAAAATCACGTTGGTCCGGTCCATTTATGAATCATTGAGTCTATCCATGCAGAGTTGTTGAACTTCAAGGTAAGGGAGGTAATTTTCGAGTTAATGCTCAACGCTTGAAACATTATTGGGAAGATAAAATTGAACAGAATCAAATCTCATTCATTTTATCATATATTTAATTTTTCTTGTTCTTCTGCTTGAATAAATGATTTAGGGTATATTTTCGGGATTAGTATGTTTAAATAAATTCTGTCTAGGAGATTGAAACTTAAGCGGGACCCCTTCTGACCTCTCCAATCTTTCCTAGGAATTGATTTTAACATATTTTCTCAAGAAATGATTCCTTAAATGACAAAATAAATTTTTAGTTTTTCAAATAAAAGGTTCAATTTTGATCCAACTTTTATGTTGTAACTCAATTTTAAATTTTCATTAAGTCTAGAAACTTAATTGAATTATTTTTAAAAATTTGGTTGCTCTTTTTGTAAATATTAAAAATTAGATGCCTTTTTTTGTAAATATTTTCAAAAAGCATCTAGAATAAATGTTTTTAGTTCAATAATAAAAAAATGATAATTATTAATATATAATTATATCCATTATAATATATATTAATTATTATCAGCTTTATTTAGAGTTAGGATTAGTTTTAATTTAATCATATTTTATTCGATCAGTTTTTATCTTAATAAATTAATAGCAAATAATAATTTAATGTGCATTATATTAATTATTAATTGTTATTTACTTCGAGTAGAATTAGAACTTAGTATTTTTAAGAATTCTAATCTAGCTCCTACTCCTTTCACTATAAATTCCACCCATCTATTCTTATTTTTTTCATTCATACACCATTCCCTCTAAAAACACCAAAACCCTTAAGTGTTGAAACCTCCTAACAATTACCTATCCATAACATCACCTAGCTGATCAGTCGGCAGCACCCTGGTTGCGCCCACACCAGGCCTGCTCAATGATCCGGACGCTGCTCACATCCATCCCCTGCTGCGCACTGCTGCCTTGCATACTCGAGCGGCACACCACCCTTTCACCCATTCTTAGCCAAAAACCCCTCAACCTATTTTAATTTTCCATCTTTTAATTCAAAATTATTTTTTAAGAGCTCTTAATTTATTAATATTTTATATTAATTAAATTTTTGAGAAAATAATTGTTACTATCTTATGATCAGGTTAATCATGCCACGCAAGAGAACTCGTGCATCTTCCCAAATTGATGAATCACAAAACAAGTTCCACTTTGAAGAAGCCAAAGCAAGATACGAGAGTATCTTCAAGAATCAACAGATGCATCCAAAGAAAGGATTCAAATTGAAAGAAAGCAATTATATTGGTTTTATGGCGCATATTCGTTAGTTTGCTAAAAGTCTCAGTTGGGAGTTGTTTTGTGAGAAGAGACCTAGTGTGGGAGAGGAGTTAGTGTGCGAAGTCTATGCGAATTTAACCTCAAGTGTGTTGACGAAAGTTTTAGTTCGCGGAGTCAAGGTACCAATAACTTCTAACGCTATTAATGAGTTATTTGAATTGCCTGATTTTGAAAATGATGAGTATTCCTCCTTGATGAGCAAGATAGAGCCTGAAAATTTGTAAGAAATTCTCGAGGAACTTATAGTTCCAAGTTCTAAGTAGACTGTGTCAAAGCAAGGAATCCACACTTGTCGAAGAGAATATTTGACACCGCTCGCAAAGGTATGGTTCTACTTCATCTAATTCAGCCTTATGCCTAGCTCACATGGGACTACAATCTCATTAGAATGAATGTTCTTATTATACTAGATTCTAACTGGGAAGGCAATTGATGTTGGAAAAATCATCCTAAGGGAAATACGAAATTGTGCCATTAGACGTTCACGTTCTAGCCCAGCTTACTTTCCCATTACGATAACAATTCTGTGCTTGAAAGCTAAAATTCTTGCAAACGTAAAGAAGACAGACTATAGCTAGGGCACAATCACAAATTGGGACCTCTATCGAATAGCTGGAGACTCTGTTCTATAGCAATGAGTTGAAGAAAGTGAGGATCCCAAAAAAGAAGAAGAAGATCCCACAGAGATCGAGCGAGTGCAATTGGCTGAAGTCCCTGATAAGGTGGAACCAATGGAAACAGAAGCTGAACCTGATATCGAGACTTCAACATTTAGAGCTCAACCACCTCGCCCAGATCTTCGAGATGAGCTGTAAAAGTTAATGGACATAATGTAGCATATGCAGTGGCAACAACAAGCTTACTAGAAATACTCAAAAATAAGGGATGACTCGATGAGAAGTGCTCTTACGAAAAATTACAATGACCCATTTATTTTTGTGCCTGAGTTTCCAGATTACATATTTGAACCATGGAGCCCGTTATCGAAAAAGGAGCTAAGCGATTCATGCAAAGATAATAATGATGCAGCAAAATATGAGTCGAATTCGGAAGGATCTATAAATAAATAAATGAAGGATCTCGACTTTATTTTTTTTTATGTTTTTAGGTTATTTTAGGATAAATTTAATTAGGAATTTTTGCATAATAAAACAAGAGATGGAAATCATTAATAAAATTGAACAAGCTGGGAAGTATAAAGTGTGGAAATAGATATATACATGTCTAGGATTGGATTTAGAAAGAGTTTGGTACTTAAGCAGTCAAATTGACTCACCTCCTCTTATCTAGAATCCTACCTGGTGTATAGTACCTATTCACTTTAAACAATGAGGACATTGTTCATTTTAAGTAGGGGGACCAAAAAATTGAAATAAATAGTTATTTACTCAGAATAAATAGTTCTTTTAATTATGATTAGGATATATTTTGTTCAATAATTTTATATTTTGTTAAGTATGCTAAACTTCAGTATAAATAAAGTTCTATTATTTCAATAAATTGTTATGTTAGCTGAATAATGATATAAATGTATTTTTAATAAAGCATGCAAATCGTACCATAAAATTTTTAGTTCTTTAAGAAATGTAGGCATGCATAAAATTTGAAGTCTCTAGAATTGACTTAGTAGTTTCTTGAGGCGAAATCCTAAGAAGCATGGAATGTTGAAAATGATTTAGGCAACTCTTGTTTGGACCGTTTGAGCCTTTCAAGCCAACCTTGATGAAATTTTACCTTTTGAAACCCAACTTTGAGACTATATGGCTTAATTTTATTTGAACCCTTCCAATATTTAGTCATCACTTCTCTCTTAATTATCTTTAAATTGTCCCAAACACTAGATTCAATACTATTCAGAATATTATTTGAAAATAAGTTTGAGGGAGTTGAAAGAAGTATCAAATGCTCTAAAAATTGTAGTACATATAGTAAAATGCTTGTTAAAAAAAGAGTACATGTACTTGAAAGAAAATAGATGTACAAAGGAGCATGTGAAAGCAAAGTAAGTTGGTGTATTGAGGGAAATTATTCCAAAGGTCTGATTGAAGCTGAGTCTAGGGTTTAAATGCCTAAATTTATCTATCTTTTACATACCTCTAGCCTAGCTACGCTACAACTTTTTTAAAGACCTATTGATTCAAGTTTTCCATGCTACCTACATTAGTGGAGAGAAATTGCTTTGTTCAACATATGAAGGAATAAGTTAAACTTAATGATTGCAACTTAATCTTGAATAAGGAAATAAAATCAAATTGGTAAGAGTTAACATGTCTTGTTAAGGAAGCATTTAGTTTAATTGTGCTATCATAATAGTTGTTGAGATTAATTTGAACGATATGTATACTTAAGTAGCATAACTATCAAATTTCTTATTTTTGAGCATAAGTATATTAAATTCATAGTTCTGGGAAGAATGTTATTCTGAAGGAATTTTTCAACGGTGTTTTCTGAGTAATTCTTTTTAATTTGTGCATTACTCGGGATGAGCAATGAATTAAGTATGGGGGTGTGGAAACATGAAAATTTACACATTTTTAGATACCTTTTTTAACTTAAAATCATACAGTTCCGATAAAATTATTGTCGAAAAAATAATTAATTTTTACAAAATAATTAAAGTGCACTTAAAATATGAACATGTTGAATTTTAGTTAATTTTATAATTAATTTTGATGAATTTTGGTTATTTTGGACAGTTTTGCACAAAGGGCGAAAAATGGCTCAGCAGACACTGCTAGAAGCGCAAAACCAAGAAGCAATTTGCAGTATCAAGGTGAACTAAATTTCAGCCTAAGAGGGTTCAAAATTATATGTATGAATTCATAATATAATTAATTTTAATTTATATCCAATTTAATTTGGGTTAATAAATTATTAATTAATTATGAAAAAGTGGTCCAGTTGAACTGAACCGAGTGAATCGAACCAACCAAGAAATGGACAGCCCAAAAACCATCCCAAGAGCTGACCCAAATCAGCTTATTAGCTGATTCTTTAAGCTTGCAAAGAGGCCCTTGAACACTTGTTCAAGTTGCATTCAAACCCCTCCACAATTGGTGGCTTTATAGACCACATGCGTGGCCGGCCAAGGGAGGGCTCTTTGGTTGATAATTTTTGCTATTTCTAGCAGCCCTCCTCAGCTATAAAAACCCCCTTAGGCTGGTCATTTTAGAAACATACCTCAAGCATTAACATCTTCCTCTCTTCTCTCCACTTTCTCTCTTCTTTTCCATTCCAAAATTCCCTTGCTCTCTTGCCAATTTCTCCTCTTGGGAAAGGGGCATTCATCAGCTATTTGGAGCATCAATTAAGTGTTCATAGCAGCCTTGGTCGACGAGGACAACGAAGAAGGAATAACGGAGTGTTAGAGTATGCCCAAAGATCAATCATGAAATGGTTGTAATAACATACTTGATTTATCATGTTTATTAATATAAGGCGTTACCATTATTATTTCAGTTTCTTTTCTGTGTGTAGAAATAAACTGTTTTATAATAATGTCCTAAGAGTAATATGATTATTCTGAAAAGATCCTTAGTAAAGTATTATTATTGGATAGGACAACAATAATGCATTAAGACTAACATGAAGTTGATTGATGATAAAGAGTTGTCATTGATATGGAATGTAAAAATCGATGCATGAATATATGTGTTAGAGAACAGCATATTGGACTGACCCGTTATTAGTATGTTTTTTGGATTATTATGTAATTGTCACAACATTACTCGTAGTGATTAATATGTATATGATCCTCAGACTTGAGATCATCATAATCCCAACATCGTGAGTTGTATATTTTGATACAGTCAAACGTACACCATAACTGGTTGTTATATAAAGGCTGATGTTGGATATACCACGATCTATGTAGAGGGATATGGTTGATCGATATAGGATAAGTCCCTCCTACATAATGGGAGTAACATCTCAGGCCACTTGATTGAGTGAGACTAAAAATGCATGGCCATGCTTAAATAAGCTGATATGAGATGTCATACTTATTTGTATATCATAGTCTACTTAAGATATCAAGGAACATGGAATGGACTATGCAAGTGTGACTATTCCATGACTTGTGTCCAATCCAGAGGTAAATGACTTAAGGATTATTGCATGAAAGGTTAATCATAAAAAGGTTATGTCGAATCATGATTTCTTGTGACTTATGTAGCAATGATGCATTGCTAGGTGCCACTCATTGTTTGTAACATTGGAATCGTTCTAGTATTACTGCTAACGTTACAAAAACCTACAGGGTCACACCTTATAGTTGAAATGAACGGAATAAAACATAGTTGGTACTGTGTTTGGTTGTCGCTTGAATTAAATTAATTATAGAATTAATTTAATTAGATAATCAAATATCGAACACATTATGTACAAGGTTGTTGTACGCATAATGAGAACATGGATTTGGTTAGTATATAAATTCAAAAAAATATATAGTTTACCGAAATCATTATTATAATTAATGTAATTATAATTTTCAGTTTAAAACATAGTTACATTTATTTAATTTTTAGAAACCCTAAAAATAGATATAAAAATCCTATTTTTTCTTTGCTTGGGGTCTAGCAGCCGTCAAAGAAAAGTTTTTTTTCCCAAAACAGTTTTGGGGATTCCTTCCGTTCATTGTCAACTGGGTGGATTACGTAGAGGCCGGAGTCACGATAGATTGCGACTTGGTTCGATAGTAGATCAGATTACTTGTTGTTGAGGCGTTCTTGTCTACTCAGAATAAAGATTCAATAATTTCGAAACCTTTATTTCACCCTGATTCGTTCCTCACACATGGATCCATGGTTAGGATCACCGAATGTTTTAATTTTCCGCTGTGCCATTGGGTGGCCGTCATTCCAACACGGAGCAACTAGTCAAGCCACGGAAAAACACTGGATTTGATTCCTATTCCCTATCTCTTTAATTTTTGTTGTTGTTATGCTAAACATATCTATGAATATTTATGTTGTTGGAATGGTTAATTTAATCAATTTAACTTGAATTTAATTCGTGTTAGGTTGATTGCATTTCGTTTGTTAAAATTATTGAAATTGTGTTTATGTTGTTATAGGCTTCGGTAAGATGCTTGATTAAGTACAATCATGACTAAGTTATTCTTGCATTACAATTGTTAGGTAGCTAATGAATTAATTTTTAAACGGATTGAAATTGTAATTAATGGACACAATACTTTCTTAGTGCATGTTTAATCATCTAATGTAGCTGAGGGTTAGATTAGCAACGGTATCTGAAGATACATTTGCCTTACATAACTTGCAAGATTATTGTGATTAAACTGTTTCAAGGTATGGATACTTTGTTACATCACATAGTCTTTTATGTGCTTATTAAATCGAGTTAATTGTTTGAATTGACATAGAGATATGAAAAAGAAATTATTTCAATTTAATAAGTATGTATGTGCAATAAAATATTTGCCTATTAAGATTTGTTTAATCGATTGAATTGACATAAGGATATAGTCAAGAGATAAATGGATTTTGGTAGGTAAGTATGTTCATAAGTTAGCAAATTACTGAGTTGCCATGAACTTATTCGTAACAATATATACATGAGTTTAATAGTTCTAAGTTAAGAAATGTAATTAATCTAACACAATAATGTCATCTTGATTGAAATCATAATTTGAAATTCTGCATTTGAGATTTATTTATTTAGTTCACTTAGTTTAAAATCTTAGTTTTTAATCGCCCTCTTCGAACAAAATATTTTTCTTCACCAAAGTATTTTAAATAGCATTCATAAATAATTATTTTCACAGTCCCTGTGGGTAAGATATCTCGACATTTACTTGTCACTTTATTACTTGTTACGATTGTGTACACTTGCACATTTCTGTTGTTCCAGTTTTTATGATGATTTCTCAGTCTATGGGAATGATTTTCATCATTGCGTTGACAATTTGGATAAAGTATTTCAGTGATGTGAAGACACACATCTTATATTAAATTGGGAAAAATGCCATTTTATGGCAACTGAAGGCATTGTGTTAGGCCATAGTATCTCTCGTCAAGGCATTAAAGTAGACAAAGTTAAAGTGGAAATCATTGAGAAATTACCTCCATCAACAAATGTGAAAGGTATTAGTAATTTTCTTGGACATGTAGCGTTTCACCGAAGATTTATTACAAATTTCTCAAAAATTGCAAAACCCTTATGCTCATTACTGGAACAGAATCGAAAATTCTTCTTTGTCCATGCATGTCTGGATGCATTCATTCAATTGAAGATGTAGCTAATAAATGCACCCATTATTGTTGCACCAAATTGGTCTCAACCTTTTGAAGTTATGTGCGATGCAAGCGACTTTGCTGTGGGTGCTGTTCAAAGACAACAGAAGGGAAAAATATTTCATGTCATCTTTTATGCTAGCAAAACTCTTACAGAGACTCAAATCAATTATACCTCTACATAGAAAGAATTGTTGGATGTAGTCTTTGCTTTTGACAAGTTCCATTCTTATCTTGTCGGCACAAAGGTTATCGTATTTACTGATCACTCGGTGTTGAGATATCTTTTTGTGAAGAAGGATACAAAACCAAGATTGATACGCTGGATCTTACTATTGCAAGAATTTGACATCAAGATAAAATATCGCAAGGGTTCAAAGAATCAAGTTGCAGACATAAATGCAAATTCATTACCAATTCCACATTCTCAAAGCATTTAATAAACATTTTCTTTTAATGACTTTTGTTCTCAACACAGAATTCATATGCCAACTCAAATCACTAATTCACAATCGAAATTTTTATATAGAATCATAATCCAAATATCATAACTCATGTGCTCATATAATTATAACATTTATCAATAACAAAATGTTATACTCTTTGATCCATGCCTTCATGAGTTTCAACTCATAATCAATACATTTTCACTCAAACATTTAAGTGTTTACTTCTATACTATCAGAATTAATTCAGTTGAAAAACATATCTGTCTCATCAAGATAATTTTCGTCATAAAACAATATTGATGATAAGGTGATGGTGATGACATAAAGCTTTTAACTTACTCTCATAGATACACATATATATATGAATTTGCATTCATCATCAATGTAATACCATCATAACAACGTAGTTCATTCCAAACAAATAAACACATCTATTTATTATGAAAATTTTTTGTCACCCACAATTTCACACAATGAATTTACTTACTCGAGCTCAATATTAATATCTATTTAAATTTCGATACTTAGCTTCTATTTTACTTACTGACATTTATTCAATTAGAGAATGTCTTACAAAATTGAGTACTTCATTTTCTCTATGCCATAGTCCAACTATGGTCTTACACATATTTACATATTGATGCCATAGCCCAGCTATGGTCTTACACAGTAGCACATATCACACCAATGCCATATCCCAGATATGGTCTTATACGGAAATCACATATCACATGTTGCCATGGTCCAAGCATGGTCTTTTTCGTTAATTCATCACATATCACTGAATGAAAGTACTCATTCTTGCGTTCTACTCAATTTAATCTTCCAATTAAAATTTCATACTATTATAATATTCATGGTTTAATAGTAAAGACATAAAACAAAATATCTTATTATCTTTAACTTAACAATTAAACATAAGATTCTACCATATGCACATACTGATTTCACTTATTCTAACATATATACATAAACACACATTCCATCTATTTAAGTAAATTCGTTTACCATATTCACTTAATCAAATATGTTGAGCACATAGCAACATATAATCACCAACATACTTGGATGAGCTTACCACAATATAAGCTTTTTTTTAACTTATGATCATCTCTTTTCATACTTTCTGAAATATATAATTTTTTTTCATTCTGACTATCTATCTTCATACTCATAAGTGCACCGAATTTATTCTCTTAGCTGAGGACATGCTTAGTTACATATAACTCAAATCACATCTCGATAATTCAATTCACTTTAATAAAACAATTGTATTGATTTCAACTATCAAACACTAACATATCAAGATACTATTTTCTTCATGCTGAGGATACAACTCAAACACACAATCTTTCAACATTCTTTTAGAATGCAAACCAAAGATCCTCTAACTATATTAGTTTAAGGAAATAGATATTTTGATTGAACTCATTAACTTTAATCAAATTTACCTGAGGAAAAATTCAATCATATAATTTTAAGTTTATGCTTTCATTATTTATACATTTCTAAATTTCGTTTCTTCATAAACACATTTCAATTACCTCAATATAAATTTTCAGCATTATTGAAAGTAGCTCGATTAGAAGTCATCTCTGTCTTAACAGAACAATTTCCTTAGAGCTAGAAGGTATTACACTATCACGAGTAATAATATGACAATATAGCTAAACTCACATACGCTATGTTAGTCCCAGAACCGACTAAACCATAGCTCTGATACCACTAAATGTAACACCCTAAACCCGGCCTAAACATTAGGGTCGAATCTGGTGATGCCACATTGTAACACCCCTTACCCGTATTCTAGGCTGGAATAGGGTACGAGGCAGTACTAGAATAAATACACTTATAAACATATTAAACCGAGTTATAAAATTTCATCCAAATTAAAAACTTTAAAATTATTATCTTCGAGTCGCTAATTAGGGTTTACGAGGCCCAATACATACCTATTCATATGCTCAATATATCTGTTAAATCAATCCAATATTGAAGAATCCACTTTAAGTCAGAATCAATAATAATCACAATCTTAAATCTTTTCATGTTATTTTCATATATCACTAACTGAACTTTGAATGTCAATTTATGAATATGTAATTCACTAACATATTCTGGTATACACAATGTTTAATTAATGATATCGTTTAATTGAGCTAAATTTCACATTCACTTCAAAGTTTCTTCTATATCCATAAATGCTTTCACTTACCATTTACCTAACCAATTTCTCGAACCAAGCTATCACACAACAATAATACATCACCTGTGCTTCATGAATTCAATGTTCGAATCTTATCACCATCAAATCCATGTCATTCGAATACTTAAATTTATTCTAGCATATATTATTACGTTTCATATACCAAGCATATGTCAAAATTACGAACACGTAATCAATTCATTTGTCATTTATTTGACAAGCAAATTAATCTCAAAATTTATAACATTCTATTACTTAAGATATGCCATAAAATACTCCTTTAACATTGTAATACCCCAAAAATTACTACAGTAAGAAAGTAAGTATCATTGATAGTAAATAAGGAAATAAAATGACAAAAAGGGAAATTTTGAGTTATGGCAACATTGGGAATTATATTATGACATATTAATTCAAGAAAGGATTAAATCACAAATGTGAGAAAAGTTTTGTTGCCCAAGAGTAAATACTCAAAATTTAAGGGATTAAAGTGTAAATATGAAAAGTTGAAGGACAAATAGTGTAAATATTTTATGGGTGGAATAATCTAGAAACTAAGGAAAATGGATGAATTAGGAAAAATTGAAAATGTGAAGAATTTTGAGGCCCTAAATCACAATTTTACCAAATTAAATGATGGCTCAAGGATGAAATTTTTAAAGATTATAAAGG